>NC_084802.1:192351861-192654891 GCF_963169125.1 Humulus lupulus
AAAGATTCAATCCCGAGCACCCTAGGTTAAATTCCCAAGCCTAGAATCTCAAAATCCCAAAATCCCTTAAGGGTCGTGGCATTAGCCATCCATGCCATGGCATGGCCCCAATCAGAGACCACCAAATGCCCAAAAACAGGTAAGGTCCGCGACCCTACTTAGACCATGCCGCGACCCGCCCTCCTTCCTCAGCATCCATCAGCTTCGAAGGGCCGCGGCTCACCAAGAACTATGCCGCGGCCCGACCCCTTCGAACCCAGAAAAACCACCATTTTTAACTCCCAAACCTCATGCAAAATCACTCAAAATCACCCCAAATCCACAGCTCAATTATCCAAAAACTTCCCACAAGATTCCAACAACACAACCCAGCTGAATCCTAGGCTAGAAACTCATAGAAAACCCATTCCAATTACTAAAACTTTCTAACCCAAGAACTCAAAACCCAGCCATGCCAAACTCGAATTTAAGCCTCTAAATCATGAATTATAACTTACCTCTTCAGCTGAACTCCTTTTCTAGGCAGAATCCCTGTTAATTCCCAAGTTTTCCAGCTCCAATTCAACCTTAGCATCAATATCACAATCATCTCATTACTCAGTCAAAAACTCAAAGTTTCTAACTTCAAAAAACAGTTTAATTCTTACCTTAGCCTAGATTAATTATTCCCTGAATAATATCTGAGCTTAGATTCAAATCCCCACTGAATTCCCAGCAAATTCCCAGGTTAAAGTCCCATAAATTCTCTGTTTTTCCCTTCCTTGTGTTTTCCTTGAGAGAGAGGAAAGAAGAGCTGAGAAGAAATTCTAAGTCGGTTTATTTCTTCTGTCTACAACTTTCTATTTTTAGTAAGTTATCCTTATCACTTAGGTCAACCTAAGGCTCGGGGCGCTGGAACCGTCCCCGAGGGCAAAACGGTAAAATTCCCCAATATTCCCGCCTAGACTTCCTAACCTCAAATATATCTCCATATATTTATTTTTATAACCCGATAGTCTAAATAACTACTCGATACCTAAAATATCCTTGACTTATCCAAAGTCAACTATTAAGCCCTGTTGTGACTTTTCCCCGCTAACTAGCCCGAGGATCGCCTCGAGTCGCGCTCTACAGACCTACCCACATAATAATGTGGTTCTCACAATACCATATATACATATCACATTATAGCCAATATAATCACACAAGCATTATTAACCATATAATTATGCATTTAAATCAATAAAGTCATGCAAACCACATTTAATCCAATAATGCCTTCCCGGCACACTAATCAAGACCCTTAAGCCTCATTAGCAAATTTGGGGTCGTTACACTGGTAGCATTGCTTACTTGTGTGTGGCATTGATTAGTCAGAATCGGCACTGGCCGCGTGTTACTGACCTAAGAGTCAGAAACGGCATAAGCGTCATGAATGCAAAGTCGATCAAAAATTAGATCTAATCGATGTCAACATTGAATAACTCATATGGGGTATTAATGCTGGACCGACCCTAAGTTCGATGAAAATTATAAGCGCTTGACTAGTCTATGACTAGTTACTCAGAGCCAGGGCCTAAGGCCTAGGTGACTGCTTTGTCACATGGCTAAGGGAGCGTTACCCACGGTTGTGACTCTATGGTCACTCGGTAGGTTTATGTTGGTGACTATTTCATCAAATACCTATCTTGTTTAAGCTAGTGAAAGGATCACTTATTCACTCGGTAGGTTTATGTTGGTGACTATTTCATCAAATACCTATCTTGTTTAAGCTAGTGAAAGGATCACTTATTTATAAAGCCCAGGTAACCCTATCGTCACATGGCTAATGGGAACGGAACCCACCTTAGTGACTTTTACAACTGTCACTCTTCTACTTTGGACTAAAAGTCCTGGATGATTATTATGATCATCGGTTGATGTTTTATACCCAACATTTCGTGAACTTATTTGCATGCGTGATTATGACTGTTATTGCTAGACATGCACTTTATGATCTAATGACATGTGTTATCCCCAAAATTTGAAAATGATGATGTGACAATAAAAGTGACAAGTGGCAATAAATGGCTAGGTCAAAGGTTTGAGATTAATCTTGTGATATTACTGACATGAAAATTATTTATCTGGTTTGGAAGTGATCTGACCGACCTGGTAGAATTTCTGTCCGACTGGTAAAGATTTTTGACTGACCAGTAAAGTGTTTGGTCAACCAGTCAGTCATTTTGGCCGACCAGTCATCTTGGAGTCTAGTGTATCCGGTCAGTCAAAAGTTGTGCCTAACCGGAAGGGTGCTTTGGCTGACCAGTCTCACTTCAAGGAATGAAGTTGGCCGACCAGACAAATCATCATTATGCAACGAAATTTCAGTAATGACTTCAGCTAGAATTAGTCATACCCACAGCGGGAATCTCTCAGATTATCCCAAAGAAATCGCATATTGTTGTATTTTAAATTTTATTATTAATTAAATATTGGTGAGGGCAATTGAAATATCCCGATTATGAGGGATTTTGATTTGTATGATCCTAAGCCTATAAATAAAGAGCTCATGGCATCATTGAAGGGATTCAGATTTTGATTTTTCTGAGAGAGCATTTATATTCTGAGAGAAATCTTGTATTTTCTTGCATTTACACTGAAGAAACTCAGTTGACACAGGTTCATCTGATCTTGAGTGTAGATCTATATATCACAACTCTAAGTGGATTAGGCTATTACCAACATATTGGGCCTGAACCACTATAAAATTATTAGTGTCGTATTTTCTCTTGAAGGTTTATTGTAGTTTTGATGTAACGCCCTGGCTACCCCAGAACAGTTACGGTGAACGGTGGACCAGAAATTTGACTCACTACCTGAGTCCTTTGGTCAAAAATGTGCTCTAAGTGTAATTAACAGGTTAAGGTATAAAACCAATAAAAAGGAAATGGAGATTTTCATTACAAACTGCTCTGCAGAGCTAATCAAAATATTTACAAGTGGTTCTCAGATCAAAATGGTCATTACAGTTTTAAATTTACAATCCCGCCGACCTAAGCGGCAAAAATAGGGTAAACCCCCTAGTTCCTCTGAGAACTCCTTGGCCGTGGTGGTCAAGCGGCCGCATATGTACACATCACCACATTAGCTCTCCACTCAAGGCTAGGTGAGCTTTTCTTTCCCTTTACCTGCACCACATAGCACCCATGAGCCAAAGCCCAGCAAGAAAACATAATACTTTTCATAAACATTATCAAATGATTATCATTATAATCACACTGAGCATAAAGCTTTCAAACAAATGAGTGAACATCACATGATTCAAGTGGGAGAGTGGCTGCTAGGTAAGCCACTAGCCTCCGGGCACTTATTTCCTTCATCGACCCTCGGGGTCGGTCTGGCATTAATGCTCTTTGAGTCATTCAATGCTAATAGTCGATTAGATCTAATCTCTGTTGGCTTGCGTGATCCACGCTAAGGCCGTTCTGACTAATGAGTCAGCGCTATGTGACCAGTGTCCAGTATCACTGCCGAACCTGACTAATAAGTCACAGCTTCACAGTTGATACTAACACCTTTGCCAGTTCTGACTGATGAGTCAGTGCAACGTGACCAGTGCCCAGTGCCACTGCCGAACCTGACTAATGAGTCACAACTTCACAATTGATACTAGCACCTTTGCCAAACCTGACTAATAAGTCAGTACCATGCACAAGTGAGCAACATATGCTAAGTATTCTATATTCAATCCATGTTCATATTACACAACCAACATGCCTCACGAGTATCCGTGCATGTTACACTTGGGGTGCAGTTTTCTTACCTCTGGTTCGAACAAGAATGAATAAAAGAACAACCCTGAGAACGATCAACCTTTTGGTCCTTTAGCGGTTACCTGGTCATAACCAATTATAGGATTCCATCAATAAAAGGTTCCCAAACCAAAACCTAACCTCCGGGACATCAAACACTACTCAACCGGGTAGTAAGTTCAACCCCGAGGCCTTAGGTTTGAATCCCCATGCTAAAAACACTATTCTGGACAAAATGCCCTGTTGGGTCGCAGCCCTTCCTAGCTGCGCCGCGGCGCGCCTCCAAACAGAGGCGGCCTAACCCTGGTAGGCACCCTGGGCCGTGGCGCACCTATACCATGCCGCGACTCAACACCCCTTTCAGCCAAAAACCAGCAACGCACCAGAAATTTCCCCTACGTTTTCCCTCTCAAAACAGCCCTTCAAACCGACTCTAAACCTCTTCCAAACACCCATTTAAACCTCCAAACATCACCCATAACTCTCCCTCATCATAACCCAACTAAAACACCACAAAAACTCCCCTTGATTCCAACTATCCACTAGACAATTACAAGCTGAAAACCCAAGCTTAAAACAGAGTATAACCAGAAACTCAATGGATAAAACTCACCTCAAACCAGCTTTGAACCCTCTCCAATGGCTGAACCAAGTCTACAACCTCAACCTTTAAGTTCCCTAGCTTAATTCCACACCTTGAGCTCAAAACTCCAAAGAGGAAAAAGAGAGAGATGGGCGTACGGGAAGGATGAAGAAAACTCTGTTTTTGGTTCTGTTTTTACAGCCATCTAAAACCATATATATCCAAATCCCAAATGACCAATATACCCCTAGGTCTTTTAAAGCTTCTAAAACCACTTCAAGGGTAATTTTGGCACTTTCCACCTACACCGTTAATCATAATTAATGCTTCCCAATTCCCGCTAATCTCAATATTCTCAAACTCCAATAATTCACATCCTGTTACCCTTTAATGCCCGGTAACACTCTAATCATTAAAACACCCCGAGACTCACCCCGAGCCCCGAGCTTAAGCCTGTTATGACCAAACCGATAATTAACATTCCTTGATCGTCTCATGCCGAATGGCTCGAACAAATCCACATCATAATGTGGTCCCATAATATATCACCAACATGCGTACAAATAATCAATTTACCCTCAACGGGCCAAATTACCATCACACCCCTGTAATTAAAAATATGGACTCACATGCATGCATTTCACATCATATCATAATATAATCAACATATACATGCATTTTATCAATTAATATCATAATTAAGCAAGTATGGCCCTCCCGGCCTACTATTCACACCGTTAAACACAATAGAGAATTCGGGGCATTACATTTGACGTCTACTCATCATTGGCCAAAATCGTGGTCAACATTTTGGTGCTTTCATTGAGAGCCTGAAGAGAAAAAACACACTATTATCTTATTATTATGGCGCCCAAGAATACCAATGTGGCCTCCAAGAAGCCAGGCACATCTAAAGAGCCTGCTAGATCAGAAGGTCCTGGCCCTCAAGACCAGGAGACTGAACCCAGGGTCTTCCTCGAAGAAATGACTCCAGAGGTTGAACAACAACAGGAACCCATGGGGGCCTTCCAAGAGGAGATGGCGTAATTCAACGTCCGACAGGATTCATTTACTGAAGAGATGGCTAGACAGAAAGCTGTGTTTGAGCAGCAAAGATGGGAGATGGACGCCAGGAGCGAAGAGATTAGGCGGCGGCAGGAGGAGGCCGATAGGAAACACCGCGAGGCTGCACTTGCTCTGGAGGTGGCTACGCAGTTGACCCAGGCCAATGCCCAAACTGCAGCACGAGGAGCAGCTACCCAGGAAGCAAGGAATACAGATGCTGGTCGAAAAACTATTGACAGAGCCAATTCTCGAGGACCAGACAGAAGCAGGAGTAACCCTCTGATCGGGAAGATGATGGGGTCCGATTTGGCACTGCCTCGACTCAAAGGGGGAACTCTAGAACCCCCTCCAGGAGCCACCGATCAGAAACTTCTAGATCAGGGAGTCACTGGTCGGGCAGTAAAAAGACTCCACCCAGGCAGGATCAAACCAAGACTCCTCGAGGTAAATGAACTTCACAGTTCAAAGATGGACATGGTCGTGATGAGGCTGATGGTCATCACACCGACCGATCGAAGGAAAAAGATGGCAACGAACAACAAGGAGGAAAGGACTGCCTGACACAAACAGGAAGGCCACCACTGCATCCCGGCCAGCAGCGCAGTGGGAGAGAGCACGTCCCGCATGATAAGCCTTCTGAAAAAACTCGGAACACAGTGTTTGATCACCTAGGGGGACGCAAAAGGGACGTTATCAGAGACAAGAGCAGGACCGTCCTGGTCGAAGGGCAGAATCTGAACCACCCTGCTAGCCAAGTAGAAATACTTGACAACAGTGCACCAGATGAAAATGCCCACCAGGCGGTCATGACCTTGGCACCTCATCAGTTACACCAGCCATCCAAGCCTAGCTTGATGCGCTAACAGCCGCAGTTCAAGGTTTGTCGAAACGACCTTCTGCAATTGATCCGGTAGACCACAGAAGTGGCAGCCCATTTTGTGCCTGAATCAGGGCAGCCCAGTCGCCAGCAAAGTATAAAGCACCGGTACTGCCAGTATATATAGAAAAAGGCAGACCCCATAAGGCATGTTGGGAAGTTTGAAGACCAAATGGAGCTGCTCGGGGTAAGTGATGACTATCGCTGTAGAGTTTTCCCCACTACGTTGTCCGATACTGCCCAAGAGTGGTATTGGAAATTCAAGCCAAACTCCATTACCTCTTGGGAGAGTTTCAGGAAAGAATTTTGTAGACAGTTCAGCGCTGCTCGGACTCCTCCGGTTTATGCCAATCACTTGGCAGATATCAAATAAGGAAATGATGAATCTCTAAAGTATTATATACAGAGATTCATGTGAGAGGCTAACCGAGCAACTGCTGTCAAAGATGAGGGGAAGATGGTTGCAATATCCTCTGGGATAACATATCGGAGCCCCTTGTGGGATAGTATACATCGCAATCCAATCTCAACACTCCAACAATTTCTTGACCGAGCGGACAAGTACATAAAATTAGATGATGTGATTGAGAAAGAAGAGAAAGGTATAAATAATCTAGGTGGATCAACTGATCCTCCTAAGAACGGAGGAAGTGGTCAAAATGGCGGAAAGATTCGTGGGAATAACGGGTCTGACCGCCATGATGAAAATAAGGCTAAGTTGAGTCCGAACGATAAGTCGACCAAGTATGAGCCCCGATTCACAAACTACACAACTCTTTCAGCTAGCCGGGCAGAAATCTATCTCGCCAATCATCAGGAAATTCCCTATAAGAAACCTCCATCGATGAAGAAAGAGATATCTAATAGGGACATGAACAAATTTTTTCGGTTCCATGGAGATTATGGCCACGACACAAACGAATGCAATCACCTCAAAGATGAGATAGAATTTCTTCTCAGTCGGGCAAATTGAAAAAGTGTCACGCAGAAACAACCCAAGGAGAAGGAGGCAGCAACAATCCTGGGTTCAAACGCATAGATCTCCACCCTTGCAACCTGGGCCTGTGGACTTTACCTTAGACACTATATGTGGAGGTCCACACTTGGTTGAGGACAGTAACAAAGCAAGGGAGAGATATGCCCAGACACTTCGACATGAGCGGGAGTGCTAGGATCGGATTTGGTGGACAAAGCCTGATGAGGAACCATTGGAATGGCGAGCACTTGAAGATATATTATTGCTAAAATACTGCTTTCAGAGTGGTAGCTTAATTTCAAGTTGTTTAACTTGTTATTTGAGTTTGGGTTATGAGCTGGTTATTTTATAACTAGTAATTTATTTATTTTTGAACAATTTTTGTTGTTTAAGACTCGTTATTAGACATGTTTTGTCCATTTTAATTTATGAGTAATAAAAGAGACTACGCGCAGCGTGGTCGATTCTTGCTACAAATATGCATGTGTGTTAATTATCTGAACAGTGTTCAACTGGTCGGTAAAATCGGACAGTGTTCAACTGGTGATATATTCCAGCAGTGTTCAACTGCTCGAATATTTTCTATATGTTCTATGTGTTTTACGAGTAATTAAATGCTCGAACAGATTTGGTCAAGTAGCAAGTGACCAAGGATCTTTCAACCCTCGATCACTTGGGGGGAACATGGGGTGTACTGGTACATAATTTAACACAGGCAATAAGAGCACGAGTTAAGATATTTGTTTTTAGGCTGACTTGTAAATTTTGAAGTCAGAAAAGGCCATTGAGCTAACTTGTTTAACAAAGCTTAAGTAACTTGGGATTTTTTATAATTTCAAGTTAAAAGGAAATATTCGTGTGACAATAAACATTATGCTCATAAAATCTTAGAGCAATAAGAGTGTGAGAAAGCATACTTAGTAGGGACTTATGAAATGTCTAGAATTTCTAAGTTAGAAAACTAAGTACTCATGCGAAAATATAAGGCATAGATAAGAGTGACTTTACTATTCACAAAAAACTTATAATTTTTTTTTAAGTCTAAATAGACTTAGAATGTTTCAAGTTAGCAAAAAAAAAGTAAAGTATACATGCCAACAGCTCGGCCGTACGAGCAAAGTATAATAAGAAGATAGTTGAGATAAGTGTCTACTAGTCAGATAAGAGACTCTCTGGTCGGCTAAAGTATGATCACTGGTCTAGTAAACTGTTAACGGGTTGATCAACACCATCCTCGGCATCGGTGACGTCCTCTGGTCGGAATGATAAAGCAGGAGAAAAAGGCATAACACCAGTAGGATTGGCTGCCTCTTCAGCGGCCTTTGCCTCGCATTTGGCAAGTTCTTCTGCCCTGGCCTCCTCTGAGAGAAAGTCGAGGTTGAGGGGCTTGTTCAACTTCCATACCTGGTAGAAGCATTTGAAACAAATCTCCTCATAACAAGCAAGATTAGCTTCCTTTTCTCGCTTCAGCTCCTCATTCTTGCAAGTCATTTTCTCCAGCTGATCAGTCAACATCTTGTTGGATTGGATTTGTTTCTTGTTCTCATCAGCCAACTCTCTTAGGGTTCCATCCTGCTCAGCAATGGTCTTATCCGCTTGCTCGACCTTGGATCGAAGATTCCCTTCGGATGTAGTTAAAGCTTCAATCTTGGTTTGGGCTTCCACCAACTGATCATTTAAGACTTTGATCAACTCCTTATAGTTTATTGCTCGGTGCTGAGCATGATTAATAGTGATAAGTGATTGAAATGGATAACAGATAGTTACTTAAAGTAAAAATAATTAATAACAAAATGGGATGTCTTGATGACAAAATAATACTTACACTCATCAGTTGGGCAAGACCCCTTTGCAGGACAACTTCAACACTGAGCCGAGGCAAAGACTCAAAGGTTTGAGTTGTTGAAGCATGGCGTAGAGTCTGGTCAATCAGTTCCTTCCCAATATCACCTGCAATGCGGAGGGGTTCACTTAAGCCAGCCGAGCGGGTAGGTGTTAAACTAGCAGAAGGAGGAATCGATGAAGGAGTCAGCTGCAGGATGGTGATAGGCTGGTCAGGTAATCTCCCCTGACTGGTTGGTATAGTCTTCGCGACTTTGTTAGGAGGGTTTGAGCTACTACCCTCCCCAGGTTTCCTCTTTTGGGCGGCAGCGGAAGTGTTGAATTGTCTGAACATACCTAGATCTGCAAAAAAGAGTGAAGCACAAGACTTGTTAGTAAAAATGGGAGACAATATACAAGTAACTGAAAATTTTACTATTACCACATAACTCTACAGATTTAATACAATCAGTCTTGAAGGAGTTATTTATATCAAAACACCAAACTATGGTTACTGATTAGCAGAAAAACCTGAGTTTAGAATTTGATCAAGAAAGTCATCCTCTTCTTTAGATGACGAGCTGACATCTCTATCGAGCTCAAGGGTCTTTCCTTTCCCAAGCTTTGTAGGAATGGCCCATCTACGATGGTCCTCTGGAAGGGGTTCCCTAATAATAAGGTCACCTGGTCGGCGTAAGTAGGCAGATGGTTCAGGAGAGAACTGATCAGTCACTACTTCAGTGTCAGTGTTTGACTGGTCAGTTGTGTGCGCTTCTTCAGCAGTGCTATCTTCTATGATGTTTTGATTGTTTGGTAACAATCCCACCAGCTGAAGATTGTCCACAGTCACCAACCCTTTGACATTTTTCTCTTCGGTAGACATACTAGCAAGTTCCTTTGCCCGGGAATGCATTTCCCTAATTGGTAGAGGTTGATGGAAAGGGCCTGCATGTGTGAAAGCCAAATTGCTGGCCTTAATGTCTGAAGTAAGAAAATACTCTGTGTAGTATTTTCTAGGATTCGATTTATACGCGATACTGTGGAGGTATTTAATCCCTTTGTGCCTATGGAAGAGGTGGAAAAACCTGTATTCTTATGGCTTGGGTTAGTCCTAAGGTCGAAAGGGTAATGTACTTCATGAGGAGTTGGTGGCTCCCAACCTTGAAGGTAGTAGAGAATATATAAAGCAGATAATGCCTGAATCCCATTAGGAGCTATCTGGAAAGGAGAGACATTGAACTAATTTGCTACTGACCGGAAAAAGGGGTGCAGTGGAATGGTAGCTCCTGCAAAAAAATGGTATCTGGACCAGGCGCAATAGGGTCCACCAGGCTTGTTAGCTCTCTGATGAGGTCACGGGCATATCATGTTTACCCCTTCCAGGCCCGAAGCTTGAATGTGTTTGTCGAACATGCTGGAGTTAAGTTTGGAAGGTTTGGCTATGAACCAAGAGGGTGTTTCATCTTCATCTTTTCTTGGTTTTAGAATAGCTAATTATTGAATCTCAGTTGTAAATTTCTGGATAATCTTTCTCTGGGGTTGCTAGATTTTTGTATCTGGCGCGACGGTCTTGAAGAAGCCGCAGTTTGGGCTTCACCACGTTCCACTACCTTCTGTGTTGCTCTACGAGCCACTTGAGGGTCTTGGTCCTGAGGGAGTCGATTGGATTTTTTCACCCTCATTGGTGGATGTTGAAGTTGTTGATTAAGGATCCTTGTGAAGGAAGGATAAGACCGATCGGGGAAGGATCTTTTTAAGGCAACGAAGGCGATCTTTGGGAGTACGACTACTAGGAGATTTGGATGAAGAGTCGCTACTTTGAGGAGTGTCGCTTGACTTGGGAATTGAAGAGTCAAAGTTTGTATGGTTGTCACCTCCCCTGTAGTCGAAGCGATTCATCTACAAAAAAAAGTATGGGGAGGTGAGTGAACCACACAAACATAAATCAATCAATCCAAAGGAAAAATATTTATTTACTACTCAGAAAATATTTTACTGGGTAGTAAAAATATTTTTTACTCCCCAGAATAAACATGTATGAGAGCAAAAATGATAAGCATAAATTTTGGTGCCTAAATGCATGAACCAGTTTTACAAGCCCAAATGCGTGGGAGAATTCATGGGCCGAGCGGATGAGGCTACGTCTGAGCCGTTGGCGCGAGATGCCCGAGCGAAAAGGGGAGCATCTGATTGGATTGGGCGTGATGTCCGAGCGGATGGTGTGTTGGCTAAGCTGCTCTTGTGGTGTCTGATCGGCTGGGGCATTGGTCCGAGCGGAAGGTGCTGGTCTGAGCGGACGGCACGATCCAAGTGGATGGCACGGTCCGAGCGAATGGCGTGGTCCAAGCAGTTGGCGTGCATGACCGAGCGGATGGGCGTATGCGTTCGAGCAGATGGGGCATCTGCATCCGAGCAGTCAGTGCGCGTCCGAATGGCTGGGCTGTGCGTCCGAGGAGGCAGGTGTGTCCGAGCGACTTGGGGCATGTCCGAGTGTCCGATCAAGTTTGAGAGTGATGACCGATCGGCCATGTGCATATTTTCCAATAAATTATTTTCGAGAAGACTACAAATCTCAAAAGGCATGGGACACAAACATGTTTTTCTTACTCATAGGACACTATAGCAAGATCAAAAAGTGGGATTTGAAAAGTTCATGAGGTTCTAGGAATTTCATATGCTCATAAAATACCCATAAACCCAAATATGCAATGTGGGGGTGAAAAATAATTTTTTCTTCAAATTTTCATGAAATTGGAGACAAAATTGATTTACCCATAGCCTAAACTACATCAAAACAGCCACAAATTGCATCATTCATCAAAGATTCATACACAAATCCAAGAGTGTATTCTAAAAGGGGTTTTGGCATATACAAGGGTTTAACAAGCTTTTATGTGAATTTTAGAGTTTAAAAAAGCTTACAAATGGAGATGAGGAAGAAGAACTTACCCAAATATCTTGAAGAGGTGTTGATTTCTTAAAGAATCCTTAGATTTGCTTGAAGAAGATTGGAGCCCTTCTTGGAGTTCTTGGAAGTTTTCGGCCAAGAGGAGAGGAAACCTTGAAGGTTTCGGCCAAGGGAAAAATGGGTAGTTTGTGAGCCCTCTTTTTTGCTTATGAATTGGGAGCACTTATGGGTCTATTTAAAGGAAGAGAGTGGAAATTTTCACTTACTCTTAGACTCTTGAAATTCTTTTTGCTATTCTTTTCCCCACGATTGGGAACAGTTAACTATAATGATCGTGGTCTGGTAAGATGTCGTGGTTTGTTTGCAAAGGCGGGAGAATGTGTAAAGTCAGTTTTCTCTTTTTATGCCGTCAGCAGTTGGAGAATTTTTTTTTATTATGTGAGTATATCATATAATAAACTTGGGGGGGCAAATGTTATCCCCAAAATTTGAAAACGATGACGTGACAATAAAAGTGACAAGTGGCAATAAATGGCTAGGTCAAAGGTTTGAGATTAATCTTGTGATATTACTGACATGAAAATGATTTATCTGGTTTGGAAGTGATCTTACCAACCTGGTAGAATTTCTGTCCAACCGATAAATATTTTTGACTGACCAGTAAAGTGTTTGGCCGACCAGTCAGTCATTTTGGCCGACCAGTCATCTTGGAGTCAAGTGTATCTGGTCAATCAAAAGTTTTGCCTAACCGAAAGGGTGCTTTGGCCGACCAGTCTCACTTCAAGGAGTGAAGTTGGCCGACCAGTCTCACTTCAAGGAGTGAAGTTGGCCGACCAGACAGATCATCATTATGCAACAAAATTTCAGTAACGACTTCAGCTAGAATTAGTCATACCCACAGCGGAAATCTCTCAGATTATCCTAAAGAAATCGCATATTGTTGTATTTTAAATTTTATTATTAATTAAATATTGGTGAGGGCAACTGAAATATCCCGATTATGAGGGATTTCGATTTGTACAATCCTAAGCCTATAAATAAAGAGCTCATGGCATCATTGAAGGGATTCAGATTCTGATTTTTCTGAGAGAGCATTTGTATTCTGAGAGAAATCTTGTATTTTCTTGCATTTACACTGAAGAAACTCAGTTGACACAGGTTCATCTGATCTTGAGTGTAGATCTATTTATCACAACTCTAAGTGGATTAGGCTATTACCAACATATTGGTGCTGAACCACTATAAAATTATCAGTGACGTATTTTCTCTTGAATGTTTATTGTAGTTTTGACGTCTACTCGCCGTTGGCCAAAATCGTGGTCAACAACATGTTATTACTGTTCATGAGTATATTGAGTTTTCTTGCTGGGCTTTGGCTTACGAGTGCTATGTGGTGCAGGTAAAGGCAAAAGAAAGCTGGACCATCCTTGAGTTGGAGAGCTTAGATGACGATGTGTACATATGCGGCTGCTCGACCGCCACGTCCGAGGGTTGAAAGGGGAACTAGGGTTAAACCCTGTTTTGCCGCTTAGATCGGCTGGTTGTAAATATTTTCTTGTAATAAACCTTTAAATTATTTTTTTGGGATCCTAATGAAACATTACATCTTAACCAAAAATTTAAAATCCCTAAATCGGTAATCATACTTAGTTACACGTTTATGGCCAAATGACTCGATTAGCGAGTTTAACACTGTTTATAATGCGCACCGTAACGGTCCCTGGAGTTTAGGGCGTTACAATTTGGTATTAGAGCATGCCAAGATTTATGGTTCCTGAAGACAAGCTGGGCATGTACACTCAGCACAGAAGATAGCTTCACTCAGGGAATGGTAACTATTTCTGTAGTTATGTGTTTAACTGCTTAAATAGAATGTAAATGCTTTACCTGCATATTGTATTAGGGAGCATGAGATTCTGATAGAGCCTAGCTCTTGACTATATGATTATATGCTCCGTGAATATATATATATATATATGAATGTGATCATATGATTACCTGCTCCATGAATATATAATTGTGATATTTGCATGCTGGAGTTGGAGGCATGGTATACATGTTGGAAGAGCAGGGATTATGATTGATGTATGAATGCCATTGGCATGTTTTTAGCACTGCAAGTGGTTTGTGAATGTGGTGTGGTAAGATTGTTCCCGTGGGGAAAGCTCTTGATGTGCTCATCATGTTTAATCAGTCAAGTTATTGACTACAGATTCAATCAGCAGGTTTATATCCAAGGTAGATAATGAGGCCTGGTGGTGGCTATATTGAGGCTGGGGGTTACAACCAGGGTTTTAGTTCTTCATCTGCTCCTATAAATTTTCAGTAGATGTTCACAGATTTGCAATCAAGATTTCAGAGGCATGAGGAAGAGATTAGGTGAATGAAGCAACATTAGAATCTGTTGGGGAGCACTTCTTCCTTTATTATGCCAAGAGTGACACCAGTTTTGGCTCAGCCTAGGGTTGATAGCAGATGGGTGTTTCTTTGTGGAAGATTCCAGGAGTATTAACCTCCAGTCTTTGAGGGAGGCCTAGATCCATTCAGAGTTGAGCAATGGATGGGCATGATCAGTTCCATTCTGGACAGTATGGGGCTGGTAGGTCACGATAGGGTGATTTGTGCGACATATGTATTGCGGGATGATGCCCAGACGTGGTGGGAAGTAGTATCCCAGACACGAGACACAGCTGTGATGGATTGGAAAGAATTTAGGCAGCTGTTCAATGAAAGATACTATTGTGATGCAGCTAAGACTGCTAAGATGAATGAGTTTATGAATCTCGTTCAGGGAAATGCAACAGTAACCGAGTATGTTAACAGATTTGATGGGTTGGCCAAGTTCGCTTTTGACATGGTACCCACAGATGTAGCTCGGAAGGAGAGGTTTGTTCGGGGATTGAATTCCAAAATAGCTCAGGGCATTAGGGTTACCCCAGTGCATGAAATCTCTACCTATGCTCAGGTGGCAGAGAATGCTCTTGTTGTTGAGAGCATAAGAAATGAGAAAAAGAGATCCAGAGAGCACAGAGCTCAAGTAATGGTATCTCCACTTATTGGAGTGAGCAAGAATGAAAGCTGGAAGACTCATCCAATATGCACTAGGTGCAAGAGGCGTCATCTGGGAGAATGCCGAGCAAAGGCATGTTTCTTATGTGATATGGTTGGACATTTCTAGAAGGATTGCCCAAGGCTAAGAAATGATGAGCAAAAGGGGATGGACAGCTCGACTCCAGCTCGAGTGTTCGTTCCGATGCAGTCATAATTTGAGACTGAGACTAGTTCCTCAGGGATGGCAGGTCAGCTTTCTAGTTCTGATTTTGTATTGTGCTGACTAGCTTAGTGCCATGTTGTTCTTTGCTTGTTGCATCTAGAGAAAACATGGAGTCATTATACAAATTGCATGGTTATGTTATGATGGGAAAGTGCTACTGTATTGGTGATCTAAGAGATGAGGTGAATTATTGTGGAAATGACCCATCAGTTTATATGATAAGGTTGGTTACAATTGATTTTGAGATGATCTTTGTTGACGCAGTTCTTCGCCAACAAATAATTATACGAATAAACAGGATGGATTAGTGCTAAATAGTGAACCGTAATATGAAAATATCGTAACTCTAAACTGGCGAAATTAGTATCGTGGGAAGGTTATCACTCATTTTCTTTTAGGTGGTTCGAAGGTTAAAATCCCTCTAGTTCACCAGTCAATATTATTGGTCTCTCTTGACAATTCCTTTACAGGTGTTTCTTTACAAAAAATATGCTAACCCCTTACAACGCCCAGGGTCTTGGAATTTATAGGGAGAGGATACCTGGGCGTTGGTAAAGGGGGTCATCTCGTGACCTTCTTACCCATCATGTCATCTCTGTGACACTGATGATTAATTCCTAAAACCTGACAATGAGGTGTTGTCTAATCAATAGGTAAGGGGGGATAATGGGCCACATGGCCCAAACCAGTCGTGGGGTGTCTGAACACGCACGTTTATACTGCGTGTCCGAGAATTCAGGAATGGAATAGACACGTGATGTTTGATATGTGCACATTTACATTGTGTGGTAGCCTTTACAAGGATTTGAGTGTCAGATCTATGCCGCACCTTGAGCTTGATGTAGCGCCAGCTCGTGATATCCATACTGTTGATCCACTGCCTTCGAGTAGACTGCTAACTCTCTAATCAACTCGGGCTAGGGAGGTGTAGACTCGTAACAGCAGCTCCGGATGGACGATTTACACATGGCAGACTGAATTATGCCCTTTTCCAGCTCGCTAATAACTCGCGGATATTTAGGGCGTACATTTGCCCCCCAAGCCTCTGCTCGTGACACATGACGTCATCTGTGACCACAGCAGGGGCTTTTAGGTTCCTTTTTTGAATCTTCATGCCCCATCCACTGCGCAGGTATCGAACACGTGGAGCACCGTGGTTGGCGACAGTTCATCTTCTGAGAATTGCATTAAATGGCCTAGCCTATCTTCGGCCATCTTTTCGTCTCTCGAGTTGTGACCCTTGTATCTCGCATTAATGCGATCGAACGGTCCTCGTTCCTTCGCCTTTTACATATATATAAGGTTGGCCACCTTTCGCATGAGCCACCCTTTATTTGAATTTTTTTTCCTCATCTTCTCTTCTTTTTAGCCTCAGAAGTCTTCCCTTTTCTGGTTATCGTCCCAGAGGTTTCTACGCTCTTGCCACTAGAGTTTCTCCGTGACGCCAGTTTTGAAGGCTCCACCAGGACTCCGACTCCCACGCTCCTTGCGACTTTCACACGGCAAAAACACTGTAAGTCCTCTGCCTGTTGCACGTTTTGATGTTTCTCTTGTTAGGTAAACTTCTTTCTTAGTCGCACACTGTAGGTTGTTTTTTGGCTGGTGTTTTGTGCGTAGGTTTTTATCCTAGGGGTATCAATCATATGAGAACATGTTTAGGAATGTGACATATAGGTCAAGATAATTTCTGGGTAACTTTTCTTGGGTATCTTTTCGGAATGCCTGTTTGGAGAGGGGAAGGCGATAGGTTTCTGGGGTGCAAAACCGGGTAGCTTAGGGGTCACGCTTCCCAGGCGGTTTTGGTTTTTGAAACTTTCCCTCCAAGGCAGGCATTATCCTGACCCTCCTGACACACAAATCCTGAGCAATCAAGGATCCGTTGGGAGCATAGGCGCATGATCACAGCATTGCATGGCCTCACGCACCGCGAGCTGAGATTACCTCAGCCCGTGTACGAAAATCATTTCTCGCGCTAGATTCCCTTTTCTATTTTTAGGTCGCCTATCTAAACTTTCTTCATCTTTGTTCGCTAGGTGACCAGATGGGACCCAGGAAGAACATGCCCAAAAAGAGCGCCGCCGGCTCGTCATCCCAGCAGGCCAACAAGGGGAAAGAGATAATTGCTAAATCCCCAATCCCCCACTTTGGTCCCACCATGGAGAAAGAGGTCGAGGTGGGACCTGACGCCTTCTTTGAGGTTGAGAGGATATTCTCGAAGGTTACGACTCAAGGGAAGGACAACAAGATCTTGCTATCGCATAACATCGAAATTAGGATAGGCGCTCTTGTTTCCCGACCTCCCTTCGAGGGCGAGAGGAGCTGCACGCCCCTCGACGAGGAGTTCGCGGCCTGGAGTGACAAACACCTCAAGGCCGGGGCCTTCCTTCCTTTGGACCAGTACTTCGCAGACTTTCTGAACTACGTGAGGCTGGCTCCTTTCCAACTGCCCCCATAATAGCTCTGCGGCCGGAGGTCGTGGCAATAGATTCCTCTTCCAGCTCGGAGGGTAGGACCTTTTCAATACATCCTTAGATTTGTCTTATAATCGAATAACCTTACATGTGTCCTAACGCTTCCTTCTTTTTGTTTCAGGTGAAGAGATGGTACAACCTGGAGAAAACGTCCTGCGGTCCATCTTCCAGGGGGGGAATCCTCCTTCCGGATCGTTCGGGCCCCTGGTCAAGAAGCCCCGGTTTACCAAGAAGACTCATCCCGGGCCTGTCAACAAGTCTCCCGCCAAGGGGAGGAGCCAGGGCCTTGCAGCAGTGGAGAACATGCCTCCACCTCCTTCGCGACCTCCTATCCCTGCTCAAGACCAGGAGGCATCAACTGGAACCCCGCCAGCTCCCACTCCCACCGTACGTATACCGGTTAACACTCAGGCTCTGGAGAAACTCCCCGAGGCCTTTCGAGGGACGGTCTACGAGACCGCGAGCTATACGGTGGAGCATTGCTACAATGCCACCCCGAGGGACTTGCAAGAGATCGAGACAAGGAGCCCCGAGAATTTCATGGAGTCTTCGCTGGGGATGAACCTCACGGTAAGGTTACCTAGTTAACTTAGTCAATTTTCTCTGCTTTCTCTTTAGTACATGCCTTACTATTATTTCCTTTGTAGGTGGCTTTGGCTCTACACCGCAGCATAGCTCGGTCCAGGGCCAGGTTTGACGAGATCAAGGGCAAGTTCCAGACCGCTCAGGCTGCTCTCGCGTTTTCACTACAACAAGAGCGAGATGCCAAGGCTGCCTTGACAGCTATCAAGGAAAGCGAAAAGGTCGCGCAGGTTGCACTGGCCGCTGTGAAGCCCGATCTGGAAGTCGTACAGGGGGCCTTGGCCACGACGAAAACCGATCTCGAGGCTGCACAGGCCGCCTTGGCCACTGCGAAGGCCGAGCTTGAGGAGGCCAAGGCCGCCCTTGTCGCAGAGAGGGCATCTTCCAGCTCCTCCATAGAAGCCATGCTCTATCACTGCTGGGCCTTCAACCAGGATGGTGATTTCTCCTTCCTAGCGCCGGAGGTGTGGGAGCCCTTCCTCGAGAAGTTCAAGGCTCGTCTTCAACAGGAGTCGCCCTTTGAGACCGAGGAGACTACCACTATAGGCGAGCAGGAGATCGAAGTGGTGACCTCAACGGAACGGCCTGGGGGGGCCTAGAATTTTTATTTTTATTTATTTGTAATTTTTTACCACGAGGTTTTTCTCCCCGAGACAATCAGTTTTCCCGAGTTTTCATTATAATCTACTTTTACCATTATTGTTATTTACTTTTAGCGCATTTGGTAAAAACTTAGTTTGTGTTAATTTATTATTGATATTTCGTGCTTTTTAAGAAAAACATCGATTAATCAATTTAAATCAACTTCTAAGTTTGGGACCTGGTTGTATCCAGGACGTTGATTTTAAAAAACTTAGTTCGCGTTAATTCTGTATTGATATCTCGTGCTTTTTAAGAAAAACATCGATTAATCAATTTTGAATCAACTTCTAAGTTTAGGACCTGGTTATTTCCAGGATATTGATTCTAAAAACTTAGTTCGCGTTAATTCTTTATTGATATCTCGTGCTTTTTAAGGAAAACATCTATTAATCAATTTGAATCAACTTCTAAGTTTAGGACCTGGTTATTTCTACGATATTGATTCTAAAAACTTAGTTCGCGTTAATTCTTTATTGATATATCGTGCTTTTTAAGAAAAACATTGATTAATCAATTTGAATCAACTTCTAAGTTTAGGACTTGGTTATTTCCAGGATATTGATTCTAAAAACTTAGTTCGCGTTAATTCTTTATTAATATCTCGTGCTTTTTAAGAAAAACATCGATTAATCAATTTGAATCAACTTCTAAGTTTAGGACCTGGCTATTTCCAGGATATTGATTCTAAAAACTTAGTTCGCATTAATTCTTTATTGATATATCGTGCTTTTTAAGAAAAACATCGATTAATCAATTTGAATCAACTTCTAAGTCTAGGACCTAGTTGTTTCCAGGACGTATGCCCCTCAAGTAACCAGGAAAGGAAATTTCGTGGTTACTTGAAACGTGCTCTTTTAACATTTCGTCCACAAAAATATACAATAATATGAAGAAACTCTCATTATCTAATAAAACAAGGTGGCTTTTCTAATTAAGCCTTACAAAAGTATTACTGATAATATTTCTTTAGGTGTATAGCGTTCCAAGTCCATGGGACTGCCTCTCCATTAAGTCGAGCTAGCTTAAAGGTTCCTTCTTTCACAGCCTCTATTATTTGATAGGGTCCTTCCCAGTTTAGCCCCAACACTCCGTCCTTGGGATCCTTACCGGCTAAGAAGACTCTTCTAAGCACCAGGTCGCCTACGCTAAAGATGCGTTTCTTGACCTTTGAGTTGAAGTAACAAGTGATCTTCTGTTGATAATGCGCGAGCTGTAGCTGCGAAGATTCTCGTTTTTCGTCAATTAGGTCGAGGGACGCGCAGAGCAATTTGTCGTTCTGGTCTTGGTCAAATGTCCAGACTCTGCGAGGCTATCTTTGCTTCGATGGGAAGGATGACCTCACTCTCGAAAGCCAGGGAGAAAGGAGTGTGACCCGTCGAAGTTCGGTGTGAGGTCCGGTATGCCCATAGCACCTTGGGGAGCTGTTCGGGCCAAACTCCCTTGGCTTCATCCAACCTCTTCTTAAGGCTTGCTTTCAATGTCTTGTTCACAGCCTCGACTTGCCCATTAGCCTGGGGATAGGCCATGGAGGAGAAGCTTTTAACTATGTCGTGCCTCTCGCAGAATTCGGTGAAGAGGCCACTATCGAACTGTGTTCCGTTATCCGACACGATCTTCTTTGGCAGCCTAAATCGGCAGACAATATTCTTGACCACGAAGTTGAGGACCCTCTTTGAGGTAATTTTCGCCAGGGCTTCTGCCTTTGCCCATTTTGTGAAGTAGTCTATAACCACTACAGCATAGCAAACTCCTCCCTTTCCCGTGGGAAGGGCCCAACTAAATCAATCCCCCAGAACGCGAACGACCACGGGGACGAGATCATCTTTAGCTCGACTGGAGGGGCTCGGGCGACCGTGGTGAACCGCTGGCACCTGTCGCAACTTTTGACATAAGAGATCGAGTCTTTTGAAAGAGTGGGCCAATAATACCCTTGCCTCAACACCTTTAAGGCTAGGGATTGCCCCCCAGCGTGATCTCCGCAAAATCCCTCATGCACCTCCTGCAAAATGGTCTTCGCCTCGCCTGGTAGAACACACCGCAGAAGAGGTAAAGAGAGGCCACGCTGGTAAAATATCCCGTCTATCATTATATACCGCGGAGCCTGGTAAAGTACCATCCTTGCGTCGTTTCGCTCCTCAGGTAACTTCCCTGTTGTGAGGTACTCGATTATGGGAGTCATCCAGGTTGGTCTGGTGTCGATCATCTCGACCTCCGCCTTAACCTCCTCTATGCTTGGTCTTTCCAAGAACTCTACCGATACCAGGCCCAAAGTTTCTGCTTCCCTGGAGGTGGCAAGCTTTGCCAGGGCGTCAGCGTTGGCATTCTGCTCCCGAGGTATCTACTCAATTAAGCCGTGCTCAAATGCGGATAGCTCCTTCTTTACCTTGGCCAGGTAAGCAGCCATATTGGTTCCCCATGCTTGGTATTCTCCTAATACTTGGTTTACCATGAGCTGGGAATCGCTGTAGCACTAGACGGAGCTGCCCTTCAGCTCCTTGGCTACCCTTAGCCCAGCCAATAAAGCTTCGTATTCGGCCTCATTGTTGGATGCTTTGAATTCGAATCGCAACGCGGAGTGGAATTGATGTCCCTCTAGGGATATCAATATGATTCCAACCCCGGACCTGTTCTCGTTAGATGAGCCATCTACGAAGACTTTCCATGAGGCCCGAACCGGTTCTTCCACTGGTTCTTCTCGGAATCCTGTGCACTCTCCCACAAAATCAGCCAGGGCTTGGCTTTTTATAGCAGTTCGCGGTGCATACAATATCTCAAATTGGCTGAGCTCGATAGCCCATTTCAACAGACGTCCCGATGCTTCAGGTTTCTGCAAAACCTGTCTTAAAGGCTGATCGGTTATGACGTGTATTGAATGGGACTGGAAATACGACCTGAGCTTTTGGGAGGCCGTAATAAGGTAGAAAGCCATCTTTTCCATCAACAGGTATCGGGATTCAGCTCCGAGAAGCCTCTTGCTTATGTAATAGACTGGCTTTTGAGACCGGTCTTCTTCCCGGACCAGTACGGCGCTAGCTGCATCTTCTGTGACAGCTAGGTAAAGGAAAAGAGGCTCTTGTGCTGCTGGTTTGGACAATACGGGCGGCTTGGCTAAATGTGCTTTCAGGTCAAGGAAGCACGTTCGCACTCTTCGATCTACTCGAATTTTTTATTTCCCCGGAGCAGGTTATAGAATGGCAAACACTTGTCGGTAGATTTGGAAATGAACCGATTAAGGGCTGCCACCCTTCCTGTCAGACTTTGAACGTCTTTTTGCGACTGGGGTGATGGCATCTCGAGTAGCGACCTGATCTTATCAGGGTTCGCCTCTATTCCTCTGGTGTTGACAATGAAACCTAGAAATTTTCCTGACGCAACCCCGAAAGTACACTTTTGGGGATTTAGCCTCATGCCGTATTCTCTTAAAATTTTAAAGCATTCCTTCAGATCGGAGACATGTTTATCGGCAGTTTTTTACTTGACCAACATGTCGTCAACATACACTTCCATATTTTTCCCGATCTGATTGGTAAATATCCTATTTACCAACCTCTGGTATGTAACTCATGCGTTTTTCAGCCCGAAAGTCATGACCTTGTAGCAATAAACGTTAGTTGGGGTCATGAAGCTAGTGTGCTCCTGGTCCACCAGATTCATGGTGACCTGGTTATAGCCTGAGTATGCATCCATAAAAGACATGAGCTCGTGCCCCGCCGTGGCATCCACCAATTGGTCAATCCTTGTCAAAGGGAAGCAATCTTTGGGGCAAGCTTTATTTAGATCAGAAAAGTCGATGTAGGTCCGCCACTTCCCGTTGGGATTCGGGACCAAAACGGGATTGGCGACCCAGATTGGGTACTTTGCCTCGCAAATAAAGCCGCACTTTAAGAGCCGGGCTACTTCCTCCTCTAGGGCCTCAGCTCGGGCGTGCTCAGGCGCCTTTGTTTCTGGGACTTCATAGGCACGTTCTTGTCCAAGTTCAGGGTGTGCATGATGACGCTCGGGCTAATCCCTACCATGTCCCCATGAGACCAGGCGAACACATCTAGATTTTCTTGTAGAAATCTAATCAGCTCCGCCTTCCTTTCGCTACACAGGTTTTTCCCGAGCTTTACCACCTTCGAGGGGTCTTGTGGGTCGATATTCACCTCCTCGAGCTCTTCGATGGCTTGGAGCTCGAATCTATCCTCGCCTATTCTGGGGTCGATATCATTATTCAAGATGATACTCTCCCCACTGGCATTCTGAGATTTTTCTGTCTCCGGAGTAAACCTTACTTCCTGAGATTCCTCGTCCCCACCCTGGATGGTCATCGTTTGCTGCCCGGGTCGTGACTTTCCCTTCATGGAAATACTATAGCATTCCCTGGCAGCGAGCTGATCACCTCGGACTGTGCATATCCCCGTGGAAGAGGGGAATTTGACTGCGAGGTGGCGGATGGAGGTTACGACCTCAAATGCTATCAACGTAGGTCGACCCAGAATGGCGTTGTAGGTGGCAAGACAATCGATGACCACGAATTCGAGGAGTTTAGAGACAGTCCGGGGTCCATCTCCCAAGGTAATTACCAGCTTGATTGTCCCTATCGCCGCTGATCCTTCTCCGGAAAATCCATACAGCATCATGGAGGTGGCTTTGAACTCGGTGACAGATAAACCCATCTTTTCCAGCGAAGACCGGAACAGCAGGTTCACCAAACTCCCATTATCGACCAGTATCCTTCTAACTCTCCGGTTGGCGAGTTGGGCAGTTATGACTAAAGGATCGTTATGGGGGAACTGGACGTGACTAGCATCTTCCTCGGTGAATATGATTGGTTGCCTCTCCAGTCATTGTTGTTTGGGTAGATGCTGCTCTGGGACGAACTCCACTTCGTTATGAGCCTTCAACTCATTGACATATATTTTCTGGGCACCCCTGCCCGTGTCGGCCAAATGGGGGCCTCCGGAGATCGTGGATATCTCTCCTGATATCACAGGAGGAGGGGTGTCCTGATTTATCCGGGGCCTGGGCTGACTCACCGGAGCTTCCGGAGCCGGTTGACTGGTGGGAACTCTGTTCCTTGCATATTGAGCCAAAGGTCCGGCTCTGATGAGAGTCTCGGTCTCATCCTTCAGATGTTTACAATCGTCAGTGTTGTGGCCAATGTCGTTGTGGAATCGACAGAACTTGGAAGGGTCCCTCTTGGCCTTCTGGTGCTTCAAAGGCTCTGGTTTCTTCCAGGGGAGGCAGGCAGAGTTGGCTTGGAAAATGTGTTCCCTAGTGTTTGTGAGCTCGGTATAAGTCGCGTAAACTGACTTAAATTTTTCCACGAGCTTATTCTTCTTCGGACCGTGTTAGCCGCCCTCGCTGCTCCCTTTTCTCTTGCCTCCACCCACTTGGTTATTCTGTGTAACGGTTTGAGTCATTTTCACGACATCCGTTCCCACTCCAATGGGCTGATCAGGGGCTTGGCTGGTTCCCACGATTGATGCTCGCACTTCTTCCAAGTTTATCCATCCTTGGGCCTTGTTTAGGAATTCACCCACGGTGTTGACACCTTTTCTCTGTATCTCTTTCCATAGTCCGCCTCCAACGAGGATTCCAGTCCTCAAGGCCATAAGCTTGGAACTATCGTCCGTGTCCCTGGCTCGAGCCGCGACGTTTGCGAACCTGCTCAGGTAAGCTTTCAAAGGTTCCTCGGGCTGCTGCTTCACGTTTGCCAGGGTGTTGGCTTTGATGCAGGCAGCTTGAGAAGCTCGGAATGCCCTCTTGAAGTTAGCAGAGAAGGTCTTCCACGAGCTGATGGACTACTTTTTACTCTGGTTGAACCATTGCCTGGCCGACCCAGTTAAGGAGGAAGGAAATATCAAACACCTTAGCTCGGGACCGATGTTGTGAGCCATCATTAGGGTGTTGAACATACCCAAATGATCCGATGGGTCTCCATCTCCATCGAACTTGGACAAGTGGGGCATCCGGAAACCCGGTGGGTACGTCGTGGCCGCTATGCTGGGGGCAAAGAGCTCGAGTTCGTCCCCCGAGTCATACTCATATTTTTCCTTATCTGACAAGAGCTTCTTCATCAGCTCCTCCATCTTAGCCAAATGCTCTAGGGTTTGGTCTTTACTTCCTTGGTTGGTCTGGGGCTGTTCAACAGCTCCAGTTCCATTGTAAGCATTAGGCGGGTTATTGTCCCTCCAAGCTTGAGCTTGGTTAGGTGGGACACTCCCGCTGTCACGTACTTCTGAAAGACCATCCCCTCAGCAAGTAGGATTACCATTTCTAGCTGGATCTTCCCTCTATGAATTAAGGCGATCTCGAAGGTCGGCCTTCGGGGTGCCCCGAGGGCTTTGCGCCGAACTCAAGCGATTGTGAAGGTCTTCACCAGACCTGCCACTTTGGTGGCTCCCAGTCCAATAACTCCCGTTTGAAAAACTCGGAGCCCGCTACTGAGGGTGAGGGTTTGGGACTTCTCCGTGCTCTCGGCTACGATGGGAGAGACCGGCGGAAGGAGGATTTCTCCTGCTGCTCCCATGAGCCGAAATGTCCCAAAATGGATGGGGAGGAGATGGGTATCTTATTGGCGACGGGGGATGCCTAACTGGTGATGTGATCCTAGTCCCGTCCGGGCGGATTAAGCTAGGTCGCGGCCGCTCCACTCTACCATCCCCTGCGTCCTGCGCTCGGCGGTTTGACCGTGGTGCAGGAGGCTGGCCAGAGCAGGCTGTCTTTGCGAGCCCTCCCCGGATCTCCTCCGCAAGCTGCCTCAGGCTCTTCTGGGTGCGTTCGATGGTGGAATCGAGCTAGGAGTTGAGGTTCGAACTGGCCTGCTGAATTACTGATTGGCCCTAGGAAACTCCTCAAACACAGTTTCCTGGTGGTGGTGTGACGTGGGGGTAGAACTCGGAGTCGAGGTTCTGACTGATCGGCTGGGCCTGGACCAGTTATCTCGGCGGGACTTATGAGTCCCACTTTGTCTCTTTCCGATGTTAGCATCGGTTGTAAGAGGGGGTAACCGGGCCAAGACCTCTTCAATTTGCTTGTTTTCCCTTGATAGCTGACTCCTCAACTGTATGCTCTCCATCTCTATCGCCGTTAGGAAATCCGAGTTCGGATTTGGCGGCCGGGGTGCCGAACTCCCGGTGTCGCTCTGGCCCATAGGCTGCTTTCCCGTTCGTTGCTGGACCTCAGGGTTTTGTTCATCGGATATGGCGGCGTGGTGGGCCTCCTGCCCATCATGCTGATCCGCTTCATTACCATGCCTTGAACGAGTAACCACCATGGTCAGGTTTCTGCGATAGCACCAATCTAAATCCCCTCAATGAAAGCACCAAACTGTTGACACGGTTATTCGCCAACAGATAATTATACGAATAAACAGGATGGATTAGTGCTAAATAGTGAACCCTAATATGAAAATATCGTAACTCTAAACTGGAGAAATTAGTATCGTGGGAAGGTTATCACTCATTTCCTTTTAGGTGGTTCGAAGGTTAAAATCCCTCTAGTCCACCAGTCAATATTATTGGTCTCTCTTGACAATTCCTTTACAGGGTGTTTCTTTACAAAAAATATGCCAACCTCTTGCAACGCCCAGGGTCTTGGTATTTATAGGGAGAGGATACCTGGGCGTTGGTAAAGGGGGTCATCTCGTGACCTTCTTACCCATCATGTCATCTTTGTGACACTGATGATTAATTCCTAAAACCTGACAATGAGGTGTTGTCTAATCAATAGGTAAGGGGGGATAATGGGCCACATGGCCCAAACCAGTCATGGGGGGCCTGAACACGCACGTTTATACTGCGTGTCCGAGAATTCAGGAATGGAATAGACACGTGATGTCTGATATGTGCACATTTACATTGCGTGGTAGCCTTTACAAGGATTTGAGTGTCAGATCTATGCCGCACCTCGAGCTTGAGGTAGCGCCAGCTCGTGATATCCATACTGCTGATCTGCTGCCTTCGAGTAGACTGCTAACTCTCTGATCAGCTCAGGCTAGGGAGGTGGAGACTCGTAACAGCAGCTCCGGGTGGACGATTTACACGTGGCGTACTGAATTATGCAATTTTCCAGCTCGCTAATAACTCGCGGATATTTAGGGCGTACAATCTTAGATTTGGATTGGTTAGTCAAGTGTGGGGCAATGCTAAATTGTAAGGAAATGATAGTAACTCTTGGGTTTGAGAATGGGAAGCCTTGTAATAGTTGGCACTATGCATGATTCTGTATGCTTATGACATCTGTATTGAGAGCTAGAGTTTTATTGTAGGGGGATGCATAGAACTCTTAGCTAGTGTGGTGGATACCACTTACATTGTGCCAGTGGGGTTGGAATAGACTGGATTAGTCTGTGAGTTTCTGGATGGGTTTCCAGGGGATTTGTCAGGGTTGTGTTTGTATAAAAAGGATAGAATGGTGATTGGATTGGTGCCAGAAATGGATTCAGTTCTAGGGCACTGTTTTGAATGGCTCAGCAGAGTTATAAGAAATAAAGGTTCAGTTATTGAGTAATATGGCGTTCTCCAAGGTGGATCTTTGATCTGGTTAGTACTAGCTGAAGATCAGAGAGAAGGATAAACAAAAGATTGTTTGTATCAGATAAGGGCACTAGGAGTGCTGAGTTATGATTTGAGGGTTTAATTAATGTTGAATTGTCTTGTTGAATCAGATGGACAGGACATTTAAAGGATTATTTGAATGGGATTTGTGATCATCTTGGACGATGGAATCGTGATGTATTCTCTGCGAAGATTTGCCAAGGTCAAGGGACACCTCGGTAGGCAAGAGTTTCCTTTGATGGGCAGGATATTACATGTACCTTGAGAAAGAGTTCTGAGTCTTTTTGCAGATCAGAATCAGTTAGTAGGTGGTTATGACACCTCAGTGGCAAAGAAAAAATGATTGCTTACACAACATGTTGGTTAAAGGATCTGACCAGAACTAGAGTAGAGTTTCTGGTGGGCCAGGTGGCTAGTTGTATGCTTGAGATTACTATCTCAGAGAAGATCAAAAGGAAAGAAGATTAAGTGAACCACAGATAGGAAAATTGAGTGGGAAGTCTTAGCTGGATTAGCTAAGGGTGTTACAGTATCAGGTATGAATTTATTGAGGTATAAGGATCGGATTTGGAATCCGATGGACACTGGAATTGATTGGGAGATTCTGAATGAATCTCATGCTACTCTCTTATTCTCTTCATTCAAGCATCATGTCAGTGTATCAGAGTTTGAAAGCTTTATAGTGGTGGCCTGAGATGGAGACGGGCATAATGGAATGTGTGGAAAAGTTCTTAACCCGTTAGCAGGTCAAGACAGAGTATCAGAAATCAGTGGGGCCATTGTAGCCTTTGAGTGTTTCATAGTGGAAATAAGAAAGCATCGTGATGGGTTTCGCGGTGGGGTTGCCCAGGTTAGTGGGTCAGCGTGATTTGGATTGGGTCATTATGGACCAGTATTCCAAGTGAGTTCATTTCTATCAGTAAGAGTAAGTAACACAACTGATCAATGTTCAGATCTCTATGTGAGAAAGATAATGTGCTTTCATGGAATTCAAGGTCTATATTATCAGATGAAGACTCTATTGTTACTTCCAGTTATTGGAAGGGTTAAGGAAGGCAATGAATATATAGATGGAATTCAGTACAGTTTATTATTCTTAGACTGATGATAAATCAGAGAGAGTTATCCAGTATTGGAAAGGTACCTTATGAGATGAGGTATGTTTGAGAATATTTATCACCCATTCATTGGAATGAGATGGGTGAGGTGTTGAGTTTGGGTGAGGTATTGAGTTTGGCCATTTCTGTCATATATGTGATATGTGTGTGGTGCTTTATTATTATTTGGTTATGCCAGGGTTACTCAGCACGAGACGATCCTAGGAGGTAAGCTAGTGGGAAGTCACAACGGGATTTATTCTTGACTCGGAGTGAGTCAATGGGCATTTAGCATTACTAGGTTATTGGGTAATGGGAATAAATATTTGATGATAAATTGGGAGTTAGTAAGATCAGGGGGAAATTCTGGAGGTTTTGACTATTTTGTCCCCGGGGGTGTTTTCGGGACCTCGAGCGTTAGGATTTGTTTGAGGCTACTTAAGCTTGAAGTAACCTTTTAAGAAATAAAAAGAACGTTCCGGAAGTTCTCTCTCCCTCTAAGTTCCATTTTCGTCTCCCGATCGCATTTTCGAAGGAAACTTGAGTTCTAGGACTCGGATTCAAGCGAGGATCGAGGCATAGCGAACCTAGGGAAGATTAGAAGCTTATTAGCTGGAGGATTTAGTTGGAAACAACTCAATTGAAGGTAATTCAAGTTTTAAGTTCTAAGTTTTTAAGCTTGAATTGGACTTTGTGTTTTGATGAGTTTTTGATTGATTTGGGACTTGGGTTTTGCTGGTTTTGGATCATGGGGATGTTTGGGAACTTTGATTTTGGGATTTGGAGATGTTTGGATAGGTTTTTGGAAGGTTTTAAAAGTGGAAAATTGGGGAAAAATGGCTGGTTCGAGGTTGGGCCGCGACCCTGTTCTTGGGCGTTGTGGCCCAGGCTCGATGAAGCAGGTGGAGAGTTTTCAAAGGGCTAAGGGTCGCGGCGCTTGGATAGGCGGTCGCGGCGCTTGGTGCTGTTTATGGTCAAAATGATGTTTTGATTAGGGGAACTCAAACCTTAGGCCTTGGGATCGTTCCTACTTCCCGGTTTAGTGGGATTTGATGTCCCGGAGGCTAGGTCTTGGTTCCGGGATTGGTTTTAGAACTTGAACTCATTGGATCACCATTTATGGTTGTGACTAGGTTATCACTAGAGGCCTAGAATCAGGATCGTGCTTGTGACTTGTTTATTGGTAACCTGTGCTTGGACCAAAGGTAAGAAAACTGCACCCTGTATATATATGACATGCATGGTTATTATTGAGGCATGTTGAGTGTTTAAATGTGATGCATGAGAAACATGTGGTTAGGGCATGCCATGAATGTTAAATGTGAGATTGATCAGAGCTTGAGTCTCTGTGTTTGTGAATGATCCTAATTATGCTAGCAATTGTTAAGTAAGCATGTTGAATGCCCTGTATTCGGATATTTGACATATGATGTATGCCTGGTAGCATTGCTTACTTGTGTGTGACATTGATTAGTCAGAATCGGCACTGGCCGCGTGTTACTGACCTAAGAGTCAGAAACGACATAAGCGTCATGAACGCAGAGCCGATCAAAGATTAGATCTAATCGATATCAGCATTGAATAACTCATATGGGGTATTAATGCTGGACCGACCCTAAGTTCGATGAAAATTATAAGCGCTTGACTAGTTACTCAGAGCCAGGGCCTAAGGCCTAGGTGACTGCTTTGTCACATGGCTAAAGGAGCGGTTCCCACGGTTGTGACTCTATGGTCACTCGGTAGGTTTATGTTGGTGACTATTTCATCAAATACCTATCTTGTTTAAGCTAGTGAAATGATCACTTATTCACTCGGTAGGTTTATGTTGGTGACTATTTCATCAAATACCTATCTTGTTTGAGCTAGTGAAAGGATCACTTATTCACTCGATAGGTTTATGTTGGTGACTATTTCATCAAATACCTATCTTGTTTAAGCTAGTGAAAGGGTCACTTATTTGTAAAGCCCAGGTGACCCTATCGTCACATGGCTAATGGGAACGGAACCCACCTTAGTGACTTTAACAACTGTCACTCTTCTATTTTGGACTAAAAGTCCTGGATGATTATTATGATCATCGGTTGATGTTTTATACCCAACATTTCGTGAACTTATTTGCATGCGTGATTAAGGCTGTTATTGCTAGGCATGCACTTTATGATCTGATGACATGTTATTACTGTTCATGATCATAATGAGTTTTCTTGCTGGGCTTCGGCTCACGGGTGCTATGTGGTGCAGGTAAAGGCAAAAGAAAGCTGGACCATTCTTGAGTTGGAGAGCTTAGGTGACGATGTGTACATATGCGCTTCTCGATCGCCACGATCGAGGGTTGAAAGAGGAACTAGGGTTAAACCCTGTTTTGCTGCTTAGATCAGTTGGTTGTAAATATTTTCTTGTAATAGACCTTTAAATTATATTTTTGGGATCCCAATGTATACAGTAAATGTTCTAATGAAACGTTATATCTTAACCAAAATTTTTAAATCCCTAAATCGGTAATCATACTTAGTTACACGTTTATGGACAAATGACTCGATTAGCGAGTTTAGCACTGTTTATAATGCGCACTGTAATGGTCCCTGGAGTTTAGGGCGTTACACTGATCTCCTCGATCACTTGGGGGGCATATAGGGTATACATGATCGCATATAAGTAAATAAGTTAAAATAGCACAACTGATTAGTACTTAGAAAATTTTCAAAAATTTATAAAGTATTGTGCTTCGTCTAGCAAGGACATAAAAAACAAAGAAGCTCTAAATATTTGAAATGAGCAATAAAGTTTAAATCGTATATAGCAAAGCAAATTGTTATATCAAAATAAAATCATATGAGTAGTATATAATATGAATAAAGCAAGAGTAAAAATAGTCACACATATTATCCGAGATTAAAAGCTTCTTGACCAACCATTGTTTTTGCACCAAGGACCTTAAGATCCAAGGTAAGATAAACAATATATATATAATAAGATGCCCCCCTCAAGGCTCCACTACCTCAGAATCTTCCCCTTTAGGCTCCTCTTGCTCAACTCCAGGAGTGGCATGGACTTCTTTAGCAGCAGCAGAAAGCTCCTCCTCTTCACGAGCAACGCACTTGGTGATTTCGTTGTCAAGAAGATGAGCAGGGATGTAGTCAAAATTAGCCACCTTATTGTTCTTCCAAAAATAGGAAAAATTGATTAAAGGTCGCACTCTTGAACTTGGTCAAGTTCTAGGAGCAAGTTCTAGGAGCATGACTCATTGTCATGCTGAAGCTCTTCCTCGAGAAGCTTCTTCTCCTCTGCTGACTTGAGTTGCTACACCTCGAGTTCTTTAACACGAACGTCAAGACTATTCCTCTTCTCTTCAAGCTCCTCTAGCTGGCGCTTGAGTTTTGCCTCCGACTCCTCGAGCACCTCGATCACTTTGCTTTTATTATCGATCTCAGTGTTTTTTCTATCAACGTCCTTCTACAATTCCCAAGAAGCTTGAAACTGGAGAGTATGGGCGTCCTTAAAGTCTTTTACGACATCCTGCGATTTCCTTAAGGCCTCCTCGAGTTTAACTGCTTCGGCACGGGTGTTGTTGAGAGTAATAACACCCTACAGAAACTAACCAAGACAAGATTAAGCACGCGAAAGGAATAAAAGTGTATAAGACTTAGAAGAAAAATTGAAAAACAAATAAAGAGTAACTCACCAAAAGGATTTCGGACAGTTCTCGTCCAAGACTGGAGTCGACTGACGCGTTTTGATGCTTGAAGACAACATCAACACTTGTCGGGTGTTGAATAAGGGTTTGGACCCAGGAAGAGAGGGAGGAAGGAGTGTCCTGCTGCTCGGGGGCGACAACATGAGGAGTGTCTGACGGTTGGCTGGAAGGTGTCGTCGGAGAAGCAATAGGAGATCTGCGAGCAGAAGGATCACTGCTCTGCTACTTTACTGCCGGATGGTTGCTCGAATTGGCCCCCAGAGGGGAAGCATAGAGATTGAGCATCTCTGAATCAAACATGGATATAGTAAAAAAAATGCAAGTGTATCAGATTATGGAAATATATAAATAAGCAGTACATTTATGCAAAGTGTTATATGACTAGGCAGACTTTTCAAAACAGCCTACGACCTCAGCATACACATACAACAAAAGGAAAAACTATAGTACGTGGAATCCCCTCCTCCTCGTCAAAAGACATGGGCTCGTCCTCCTCCACTTCCAGCATTTTCTTGTATTTTCCTTTGTCAATGAAATGAGCTGAGGCTCGAGGGCAAGGAGCATCCCCTTGCTCCCTTATGTTGATCCTTGTTGTCCTCCTCTGAGGGATAGGGACCGCTTGGGACTGGTCGGAACGCCCCAATTCTTCCTCAACTGCTTCCTCACCAGTTCCTCGCCCAACAACACTTTCTTCATTGGCGTGGTGGGTATCAAGCAGATTGAATATCCTGAGGTTATCGTCGGTTGTGAGCAGTCTACAACTCTTTGCTTCAAAGGGAAGCCGATCTAAGACCACTGCTTGCTTGGCCATGTCCACAGTAGGAATGGTTCTATTCCATGGCCCTAAAACACAACAAGAAAAAATAAGGCCAAGGAAAGAAAGGGAAACGAAGAATGTGACCTCGCAGACTAAAATAATTACTTGCTTGTTGGAAAGGTTGATTGTCGGCGGCCAAGGAAGTTGTTATAAAATACTCCTTATTATAACTGCCCACGTTGCTCCTAAACGTGGGCTAAGTCGGGAACTCTTTGGTCTTGTCCCGGTGACACAAGTAGAAGAACCCAGTACCTTTATGGCCTGAATTCGATTTCAAATCGAATAAGTAATGGACCTCATGAGGAGTAGGAGTGGCCCATCCTTGATTGTGATAAAGAATAAATAATGCTGAGAGCATTAAGTATCCATTTGGGGTTATTTGAAAAGGAGCAACATTGAAGTAATTTGTGATGCTTTTAAAATAAAGATGAAGGGGGAAACTTGCACCTGCCTGAATATTATATCTAGATCAGGCACTGTATGCACCACCAAGACTGTGTGCCTGCTGGTCAGGTCGAGGTAGAACTAAATCTACCCCCCTAAGTCCATATCTTTGAGGATACTCCCCAAGTAACCGACTCGAGAGGATATTGGCTGGAGCCACATACCACTTAACCTTCCTCCTCAAGCGGGCTATTCTCTTCGCGATGGGTCTTATGATATCTGTTAACTGCTCATCATCAAAATCAATCTCATCAAAAGGCACATCTTGGGATCATGTCTGCGGTTACTCTTGTGGTTGTTGTTGTTGCAAGGGTTGTTCTCTTTCTAGATGTTCAGGTTGTTGTTGTTATATGGGTTGCACAACATTTTGCGCATTCATCACATACCTAGAAACCTGAGGGTCTGTAGTAGATATGTGTCTGGTTGTTTGCTTGATCCTAGCCATATCTGAAGAACAGAAAGTAACAGTTATGGTCTCTTCAACAAACGAAGACCTGCTTGTTGCCCTTCCTCTGGTCAGAATTCCGACCGGGAGTGGATCAATGAGTCAGGATGCACAATAAAAGTCCTTGTTTTAATTCCTCAATCATCCGGCAATATTCCTGATCGGGAACAAAATCATAATGAGAGTGCTAACCAGATTTATCAGATGGTTCCGGAATATCACGAATGAGGACAATATCTCGTCGACTCCGTTCCACTTCATCGACCAGTGTCTGTAGCAGGTCAGGGTCAATAGAATAATCATTCCCCAATGATCGTGTGCATACATCTGGTGAAAAGTAGAGGGGAGTTGAGCTATTTGACCAGCCTATGCCTATGTGTGTGCCTAACTAAGTGTGATCTGTTCGAGAAACACAATTCTATGCTGGAGCAGAAACTAGTGCAGATTGAAAAGGCAAACAATACTTCTTCTTTGAGTTTTCAAAATTCCTCTCGAAGCCAACAACATGATCAAGGGTAACCCAATACCTAAAATCATTTTCCTACTCCCCAAAAAGACATTTTCCTAGAGAATCAATGATTTTTTGCAAAAAACAGCCAAGTTTTTACGTAAAAAATCAAGAACATCAAGAACACATAGATACAAAATCTCAAAAAATGCTTGGAAAGTATGCGACAAGTAAGAAAATGTCATGCAAACACAAAAAATGAAGTTAGATACTTACTATGATGAAGATTTGATTGAAAAAATGGGAGGAAAAAGGGATTTTAGGAAGAGGAAATGAAGAGCAAGGTCATGTGTTTGAGAGGATTTTAGAGAAAAAGAAAGCTTGGGAAGTTTGAAAAAGTAAAGAATGAAAGGTTACGGGAATACTTATTTATAGGTAACGACTCGGAAGCGAGCAGATGATGTCATCATAAAAAATTCATCATGAGTTTATGAGGTGATGTTATGCGCATGAGTTGGTGAAAAAGGGGCCTCGTTTTTCGCTGAAAAGGTGCAATGATGACAGAGTGGAAAGTGTAACAGACTATTTTACCCAAAAGTCATCACTTGTGTATTCGAGGAGGCATGTACATTGCGTAAACAAGCAAAGCTATGAGCTGTAAAGTGATATTAAGAAGGTGAATAAATGCTTACCTGGTCGAAGATTGGAAGTTTATCCAGTGCTAGTCGCCTTAGGATAAACTTGGGAGGCAAATGTTTAACCCAATTTTGACTTGATGACGTGGCTTCTATGAAAGAGACACGTGGCGTCATACTACATTAAATTCAGAGAGCTGGTCGGAAGGAGTAGCTGATCGAGAAGGCTATGTCAGAATATAAAAGATTTTTTAGCAAAGATCCAATAACCTGCTCGATGAGGGAGCAGACTAGTACCATCCCATGAAGCTGCTCAGAGTACAAGACTTGCTCGATGAGCAGGACACTTTAACCTAGAGATTTGGGTTTCACGAGACACCATCAAATATCCCAAGATATTTATGTAACTAGTATTTAAATTGTAATATTCCTATATTATTTGAATATGTAAATAAATGTATTGATTCCACACCTACACATGTAGGGCCTAGATTTGCTTGTAAGAGCCCATAGCCCACTAGGACTCTCTATAAATAAGAGATTCATTCAATCATTAAGGCTAAGTGAAAATTACGAGAGGAAAAGCTAGAGATATCTTTTGTAAGCACTTTACATACAAAACCTTGGAATTGTATTCTTTTGTCAGCTTAAGAAACTTAGTTGAACCATGTTTCTTCTTAATTTTAAGTTTGACAATTCTTTGATAAATAAAAGTGCAAGTAGACGTAGGTCATTTCCAACTCTTGGGCCGAACCATAATAAATTCTTTGTCGTTTTCTTGATTTCAGTTCATTATAATTCTTTTCTATCGTTTAAATTGACTCAGTGTCGTTAACCAAAACGTTGGTCAACATGTTACTATGTAGTTTAAACACGGTACACGAATTTGTCACTAAATCTTGTTTAGTATGTGTTCATTGAATTAAAGCGATATAGCATATTTATAAATTATGATCCCTTGGGGCATGTAACCCTCATTACAGTCTTTGACACATTATGCAAATTTAAGAAGAAAAATTTGTATAAGACAAGTCGAGCAAAGATAGCATGAACAACATTCTGAAAAAGCAGCTGCTAAAAAAAAATCTCGCGGAGAGCCTAGGGGTGGGAGTGACTGTACAGAAAATGAGCAATTGATATTAAGCCGACGACAATGAATATTTCGACAGAAATTTCATTGCCTGAAATCACTAGAAACACACTAACTCGATAACGGACAGAAAACCCATCCAAGGAACTGAATTCAACTCACTGGTAAATATACTTCATTTGCCCGACAAAGGAGACTGCCAATTTTAGTACCTACTCAGTTATTGTTAAGATTTATAATCAGTTCGAGTATCAGAATATATTCGGTTTGCATGCATCTAATACGAATACGATAACTGTGGCCGCAGGACTAGGTCGCTTGCTTTGATTGAATTACGTTTAAAAGTGATCTTGTTTACTAGTCGTATATTCACATTGACCTGCTAGTTGAAATTCATTTACTGCGAGCGTTTACACCTATTAATTTTGTTTAATACATTGACAATTTTTGACTGTGAAGTATCAACCTTAACAAACTAAAGTCAACGACTAGCTAATGCCAAATTCTCACAATTCACGATTACAATTTAAACAATAAACTCTATATTACAACAAAAATACAAGTTAAGAAAAGAGTTCATATCTTCTTTTCCCTTTGACTATTAATCGTTCATGTTGAAATCGGCCTCAAAAGGATTTGAGCACCATATTTAGGCTGCACGGTTATAAACAACATAGGGGTATGGACGTACGTTGGTGACACCATGAGATAGTAACGCTGCATGACGACGGCCAAGACTATTTTCGCCTCAACCATGGCTAGATTTTGGCCGGCACAAATTCTAGGACCGAGTCCAAATGGACAGAACGAAGCTAGATGCTTCCGAGGCTCAGCAAACCTCAATGGATTGAACTTATTAGCATCTTCTCCCCATATCTCAGGGTCGTGATGAACCGCAGTCAAGGCCAAATACAACTGTGTGTCAGCAGGAATGTCTAGACTTCCAAGCTTAACTCTCTTCAATGTCTTCCTCATCATCAACGCAGCAGGAGAATAGAGTCGAAGTGTTTCATTGATTATCATTGTCAGCTAAACCAATATGTAAAGTTCAAGTAAGCATATTTGTGCTAAATACTAAACAAGAAAAAAATAATAATAAGAACTGAAAGACTTAGCACTAAACTCTTAAGAAACTAAAATTGAACTTACAATTTTAAGATCATTTAAATTATCTGCAAGTGGAAGTCCATTGAATCCGCAGACTCGAACTACTTCTTCCCTGGCCTTGCTCTGCCATTCCGGGTGCTGAGCTAAAAGAAGGAGAGCCCAAGTCAAAAGATTGGCAGTGGTTTCCTTTCCTGCAAAATAGAAAGTCTTGCACTCGTCTACGATTTCCTCTACTCCTAGTTTCTCTTCCTTGCCATCCTGATTTTTATGTGAAGACATTAGAAGAGTAAGTAGGTTCCTTGAATTTTCACTTGTCTTGCTATTTGTCATTACTAGCCTCTTCACTGAATCACGAGTTTCCTTCTCTAGTCTCCTCCTCTCTCTGTTGTCCTTCGTGGGCAAAAACCTGTGTTTGAAAACCATTGCTTCGTTCAAAGAATACACCAAATATGAACTAATCTTCTTACGGGTTTCTTCTATTTTCTACATAAGACATGCATATAATATTTATAAGTTATACACATTGATAGATTTTGTAGCAAAGAACAGACAAGTCACCTGAATCCAGGAATATATATACTTCTAACTGCCTTGGAGAAAAGATACATTTGCATTTCTTGCAGGTCGAATATGCGTTTCCCTTCTTCAAAACTACTTCCGAAAGCTGTTCTAGATATAATGTCTGCCGAAACTTCGTGAACTTCCTTGTGCACATCTATTTCAAATTCATCCCTTTCTTCTCTTATTTCCTCCCACTTTTCAACCTTTTTTATTATACTTGTCACCATATCTGGCACCCAACTCTAAAAAAATTTACCCAAGGGAAACATATCATGAAGAGATAACATTATAGTTTTTGGGATAAAAACTGTGTCATGGCCAAAAAATGTCAACTTTCATGTAAAAGGAAAGATAAGATCCATCTCCTAGACAAAAAATACACCTTTTGTGGTAAAAAAGAATAGCTAATGAAAATTTTATTCAAGTTGATATGCTAACATATATAGTTCACAAATTAATTCATTATAAAATGATTTTTTAAGAGCAAAACCAACAACCCCCTACTCAATTAATTCTAATAGAAACCCCGTAAAGTCAAATTAATATGTTATAAAAATAATAAATTACATTTATTTTTGTGTGTAAAAAAATTATAAATTTGATTATTCAAATAATGCACATATTTTTTTGAACTAAAATCTCTAAAATCATATATTATTTGAAAAAAATATATATAATCAATAAATAATACTATATGAATTAGATAAAAAAAATGTTATTATAATACATATTATAGGATAAAAAAATAATATAAAGCTGAAAGGGTTGCAAAAATTAAAGGTAAAAGAATGATAAGGCACATACATACTAATTAGCTAGTAAATGTATCATAAAATATAAAAAAAAAATAAAAAATAAAAAGTTTAATAATACCTTGACACGCTCCATACTGAAGGCTTGGTTTGCAATCCTTCTATGAATAGCCCATGAGTCTCCTTCAAGCCCAACAAGGCCCTGTCCAAACAGCTGCTTATTGGAGGGGTTAAACCCGACCTTTCCAAACAGACCACTGGTGTTCATAAGGACCTCCTTTATTAGCTCTGGGTCAGCAATTGCCAACCTGGGCTTGGGCCCAAACCAATACAAGAAAGTCTTCCCGTACATGCGAGACCACTTATGGTAAAATGGGGACACGAATGGAAGCACATCATTGTCGATCAGAGTTGACTTTGTCTGAATCTCGGTGAAAAGACGCCGGATTTGGGCTGTGTTCCCGAACAATAGACGGTAACCTGGGCCACTCACGCCTTGATTATGAAACTGCCTTTGGATTTTCAATGGGACCCAAATTGTGGAGTAAGCGAATTTCGCAAGGGTTACGAAGAGGAGAAGGATCATGAGCATGATAAGAATTGGTAGACTCATCGTATTGTAATGTTTCTCAGAGAAATTTCCAGGGTTGATGAAGTACAAGGGGTTCTGTTAAGTTAAGATTAGATTAGATTAGTTCTGTTCTTTTCTAGAAAATTGCTGCCACAGTATGCGAAAGTAATATCTTTGATACCATCTATCATTCCAAAAACTCTAATAACATCATCCCAGTAATCCAGAAACCTGACAAAGAAAACATTACATTACATGTGCAATTGCAATTTGGAAAACTATGATCCAATGGTATATCGATTCAGATAATTATAAATTCAATTAATTGATTATTGCTTTCACCATAAACCCATTACGCCGCTTCACTACCGCTATTCAAAAATGAAAAAAGAAAACTTCTTTGCAAGAAACCTCACCTTGCAGAGCAATTGGAATTAGGAACCGATATATAACCCTAGAAAGCCTGAAAAAGCAAGCTCCAGAGACTAAAGGCCATAATCAAGAAACTCCTCTATCTATCCCTCTTTCTGCAACTTTCCCAATGTACTAGCGATCGGCTTCAACTAGATCATACATGAATGTTTGGAAACCAAGAAATTTGATCAGCTCAGATTATAGTTAGGTTTGGTGTTTTCCTCTATAGCACCCGACCCCGACAAATTGAATAATCAATACATAATATAACAGAGACGGCTGCTTCTGTATGCCTTTTATTATTTAATTTTGGACAAATTTTATTGGGACTTTATCTATTTGTCTAAATATTTGTTTTGGGATTTTGGGATGGGGAATTTCAGTATTTATGCATAATAGTCTTTCATATTACAAAAAAATACTATTATTATTCACATTTTCAATTTAATGCTAAACATTCATTTTCTATTAAAAATACCTCTTTCACTTTTACACTCAAAAAAATTTGAAACTATCATTTCTCTCTCCACACTCTCGGTTTCTCCCTCTCTCAAACCTAACAAAAACCCCAAAATCCTGAAGAGCCCCAACCCCAGTCGATCCCCACCGCCATCAAGCCTCTCAGGCAACTCCTCTCCCCCATCGCCCAACCCCCATCGAGCCTCACCCATGACGACTCATTCCCTTTGAAATCGAGACCCACGACGCATTTTTCCTCCCACGGCGACAAGCAAATGTTAGATCTCGAACGCAAATCTATTTTTAAGCGAAATGCATGTTGAATCTGTGATCTATGGAGTGGGTTCGTCAAATTTGTGGTTTTTCTTTCCAGGTTTGAACCAGTGGCTCGATAGGTTCAATGGTAGCTCAATAGGGGCTTTATGGGGGTAATATGAATGCTTGGATAGAAGCTCGATAGGAGCTTGATGGGTAATATGAATGCTTGGATAGAAGCTCGATATGGGCTTGATGGTGTACCAATGAGGGTTGTGAGTTGATATACTTAGTAAGAATTGGAAATAAAAATTTTCAATCAATACACTGAGTACTCATAACAAAAAAGCAGAAAGGCATAATATGTCATATGTAAAAGCTGTCAAGTACAAGGTGCCCCACCATTGGCATGGAAGGAAAGACAGAGTAAAAAACCAAAAGAAGACTAACTAGGGCGATGAGTACCATCTGAAAGACCACCCTGAGCCTCGGCAGCCTCACCAGCTAAACACTTCCTAAGCTCCTTCACTCGCGTCTTCTCAAGAAGGAAATCCAAGTTCAGATTTTTGTTGGACTTCTAGATCAAGTAAAAGCAAGAGAAAGTTGTCTCTGAATACTCTTCTCGAGCCTTGTCCCGAGCAGCTTTGACCTCTTGCTCCTTCTCGACAATAGCGTCCTTCCGAAATTGGTCCATGTCAGCAATCAGTTTCTCTTTCTTGGCTTCAGACTGTTGGAGCTGATCGGCTAGTTTCCCCTCCACCTGGGTTATCCTGAGATTCAACTCGATTACTTCCTGCTGTTTGAGCTCCATGGCACTACGGAGGGTGTTGATATCTTCATCCTTTGAAGCAATGTCAGCATCCCTAGATCCAAGAACATGCCTAAGGTCCAACACCTCTTGGCGGACAGCTTCAAGCTCGGAACGAAGGTTGGAGAGCATAGAGGTATACTCCACAGACCTATCACGGACATGAGAGACTAGCATCAGTGCCTGCAAGACAAAAACAAAGCTAGGACCCTTCAACGACAGGCTGCTAGGTATATCCTGATTGATGGAATCTTGTACCGAAGGGGATACTCAATGCCACTCCTCAGGTGTATTTCGAAAGAGAAGGCCAAAGAATTGATGAGAGAGGTCCACGAAGGCTTTTGTGGGGACCATGCTGGGGGGCAGAGTTTATCAAAAAAGATCCTAAGGCAAGGATACTTCTGGCCAACAATGAATGAAGACTCGATGGAATTTGTGTGGAGGTGTGACAAATGCCAGAGGTTCTCCAAAATTCCACGAGCAGCCCCTAATGAGCTAAAACAGATGCAAAGTATAGATCTAATCGGATCTCTGCCCACAGGAAAGGGCGGCGTCAAGTACGTCGTAGTGGCCGTCGATTACTTCACTAAATGAGTCGAAGCTGAACCACTTGCAACCATAACGACCAAGAAAGTGCTGGATTTCGTAGTAAAAAACATTGTGTGTCGCTATGGATTGCCAAGAAAAATTGTCTCAGAAAACAACACCCAGTTTGATAGTGATCTGTTCACAGATTTTTGCGAGCGGCATGGAATTATCAAGAGCTTTCCTTCAGTTTCTCACCCTCAAACAAACGGACAAGTTGAGGCAGTCAATAAAACGCTAAAAGATACTCTGAAGAAAAGACTTGAAGAAGCAAAAAGGGCATGGCCAGAGCAATTGCCTGAAGTCCTTTGGTCATACAGAATGTCCCATCGCACAGCAATAGGCCATACCCCATTTTCCTTAGCTTATGGATATGAGGCTATGTTGCCTGTTGAGTTAGATCCGCCATCGCATCGAAGAATATCGTACGATCAAGGATTTAATAGCCAGCTATTGATGGAATCTCTAGATTTGGTCGATGAAAAGCGAAAGCAAGCCCAACTCCAAGTAGCAGCTTACCAACAAAAAGTCGCTCGGTATTTCAATTCTAAAGTACGCAAAAGGAAATTCAATGTCGGAGATTTGGTACTTCGAAGGGTTTTCCTCAACACCCGCGACCAGGCTACTGGAGTACTCGGACCTAATTGGGTAGGATCGTACCAAATTGAAGAAGTCCTCCATCCAAGCATTTACAAACTTGCTCGCTTCAATGGAGATCTCATTCCTCGCTTTGGAATGGAGAACACATGCGCAAGTACTATCAATAAACAATTCTTCTTAAAGAATTGGCTTGTATTAATTTTACTTTTTACAAGTTATGAAAAAGGGTTGGTCATTTTATGTGACTGGTCGCTTATAAGTGTAAGATCATTTTGTTGATCACTCGTACAGACATGTTTTGTCCATTTATTACGAGAAAAAAAAATGGACTGTGTGCAGCCAGTCATTCTTGCCAACTATTGTATTTATTACAAGTATTTGCTCATTACGTGTGTTATTTTGCTGTATTATCATTTTTATAAGTCTTTATTACGAGCAGAAATGTTCGAACAGGGTTCGGTCAAGGCAAGTGACCGAGGACCTAAAGCTCCTCCCTCACTTGGGGGGCATATAAGGTACCTAGTAAGCAAAGCATATTAACAGGTATGAAAACATACGAGCAAAATAAGTGAAAGCATGCTACAGTACTTGGAGTATTTTGTTAAATTAAACCAAAGTACTATGCTAAGTTCGATCATGTGAACAGATGTTATAATAAAATGCAAGTATTATAATATCAAAAAGGAAACATTTTACACCGCGAGCAGTTACTGCTTGGATGTAATTGTCTGTTAAAAGTTAAAGATGCCCATGCAGGAATAAATATAATTGTCTTGAAGTACATATAAAAAAAAAAGATAAAAAAAAATTATAATCATGAGGCAGGAGGGTCTTATGGATTTTCCTGGTCGACTGCAGCTTCGACTTCATTCTCCACGCCTTCAACGCCAGTGGCCAAAGAGATCTCGGGCAAGGCTGGGGTTTTCGCTCTTTCTTCTTCCTCCAAGCGAGCGACGCACCGGGCTATTTCAGTTTGCCTCATGCGCTCAGGGAGATAGCCGAAATCGTCCCCTTGGTTGTGTTTCCAGAAATCATAAAAGCACTTGGATGTGGCGCCCTTGTACCTCTCCAGATTGATGACGTTGGTTTTTTCGAGATCGTTGATGCGAGCCTCCAACTTATCAGCCTCTTGCCTGCTCTCGATCAGGTCCGTTTTGGCTTCGCGAAAATTGATGAGATGGGACTCTTTGTACTTCTCCTTTGCTTCGAGGGCTTTGTCCAGAGCAGCCTGCTTTTGCTTCATCTCCTCGGCCAGTTTATTTTTCTCTTCGAGCAATGCCGCATTTGCCTTCTGAGCTACCTCAAGTTGCTCTGTATATTTCGCTTCAACAGCCTTAAGCTCCTCCGTTGCTCGGATGCCTTGGATTGCTCAGTGATGACCCCCGAGCGTAGCTGGCCGGCAGTCATGGTCAGCATTGCCTGCTATCAGAACAAAATTTAAAATGACTATAATAGATAAAAAGATTGAGTCTCAACGGGAAGAGAAAACTTACACTGGCAAGCTTGTTTAGTGCGCGGTTCAAGATCTAGTCGACGTCCATCGACTCTGTCCCAGCCATCGTGCCTCAGGATCCTTGTCATCCTGTCCTTGGCCGATTTTAGAGCGCGGCTCAATAAGTCATCTCCTGTTTGAACAGGGGCAGCTGGCTATGTCTAATCGACATGAGCCGGTGGAGGAGGGGTTGACCCGACCGGTGCAAGCGGAGATTGCTGCTCGAGGGGAGATGTAATGCCCCAAATTTCCTAATAAGGTTTAGGACCTTGATTAGGAGGCCGGGAGGGCCATAATTGATTTATTATGGCATTTAATGATTATATGCATGTTTATGTGAATTATATTATTATATGATGGTGAATGCATGCATATGGGCTAATATTCTAAAAGCAAGGGCATTTTGGTAATTTGGCCGTTGGGGGCGTGATTGTGTAATTTCATGCATATGGGTGAATTATAATTTTACCACATTATATGTGGATTGGTTCGAGCCATTCGACATGAGACGATCATGGGAATGCAAGTTTTCGGTCTAGTCATAACGGGATTAAGTTCGGGGCTCGGAGTGAGTCTCGGGGTAATTTGGTACTTAGAACGTTGCCGGGAATTAAAGGGTAATGTGATATGATTTATTGGCATTTGAGAATATTGAGATTAGCGGGAATTGGAGAGCGTTAATTATGATTAACGGTATTGGTTGGAAAGGACAATTTTGCCCTTGGGGTGGCTTTAGGAACCTTAAGTGACCTAGGGGTATTTTGGTCATTTGATTGGATTTATATGGACTTTAAGCTGTAGAAAAACAGAACCAAAACAGAGCGTCATCATCCTCATCTTTCTCTCTTTGCCGTACACCATTTTCCTTCTTTTCCCCTTTGGAATTTTGAAGCCAATTTGAAGGAATAAGCTAGGAAATCAAGGGTTGAGCTTAGGAACTTGAATCAGCCATTGAAGGGGTTTGAAAACCGAGCTTGAGGTAAGGAAACTCAGCCATGAAAGTTTGATTATACTCTGTTTTCTTTTAAGTTTCAGCTTGTGATTTCTTGGTGGTTAGTTGGAATTAATGGAAGTTTAATTGATATTTAACTTGGGTTTTGATGTGGGTGAGTTGTAGATGATGTTTGGTGATTGAATTGGGTGTTAGGTTGAGGTTTGGGACTGGTTTGAAGGTTTGGTTTCGAGGGAAACGCAGGGGAAGAAAATCTGACTGTTGCTGGTTTGCGTAATGTGTCGCGGCCTGGCTATGGCTTGGCGCGGCCTGAGTGTGCTTCTGAGGCAATTATGCCTCTGTCAGGGAGATGAGCCACTGTAACGTCCTACGTTTTTGGGTACCTTTAAACGACTCGGGTCGGGATTTTTCCCCCGGGTTAAGAATATTATTTTAAATAATATTATATTTTGTTTGGAAGTATTCCATGAGTTATTGCTAGCCAAAATATGAATTTTGTGATTTTAAAAGTCAAGATAAGACTTTCGGTCGTGGACCGACACAAAAACCCTGATCGGGTAAAAATCTCGGAAAATAAAACGAAAAATCATGGCAATTATATTTTGGGCATAAAATACATTCATAAAAGTTAAAGTTTGGTCAAAAATAATAAACCTAAAAGAAAATGGAAATTTTAGGGCATTTTGTGTTAAATGCCTAATTTTACCGAAATAGGGAATTTTATTCCATGAATTGACCTTAGGTTAAATTTTATTATGTGATTAATTAAATTAAATGTGAGAGACATTTAATTTAATTAATTAATGTTTAGTTTGGTGATTAAAACTTAATAAGAGTGAAAAATGTGTCAAAAGCCAATTTGGACTTTTCTTCTTATGAAACATTAATAACATTTATAAAAAAAAATTAAAAAAAAATGAAATGATCATATATGTAGCAAAGAGTGGCCGGCCATGTGGTGTTTTAGAGTGGTGTGAACCCAAATTTTATAAAATTTAAACCCCATTTAATTAAGAAGTCAAGTGGGCAAGTGGGTAGAAAAGCACTCAAGTACTTTGTGATATTTTGAAGAGTTTTGTGAGCAATTCCCACACTAAGAACCGATCACTCTCCCTCTCTCATTCACTATCATCTTTTTTGAAGACCTCTCAAAGTGTTCCCTCAATATTCAACCTCAAGAACACCAAGGAAAACTTGGAGGCTAAGTCTTGGTCTAGGAAGTATTTTCCCTAAGGTAAAGCTTCACTAATCTAGGCTTTTGTAAAGTTTTAAGCTTAGAGTTTCAAATAGCTAATTAACTATGTTGTTGGGGGAAGTTGGTTAGGGATTTTTGAAAGGTTTTGGAGGAGTCAAAGCTTATAGGAAGGTCCAAACCTTAAGCAAGAACACCAAAGAGGTAAAAAGTTTACTTTTGATGATTTTGTTGTAGGGTTTTTAGTTTTAAGCATTATTTTGTATATCTAATGCTTAAAGTTTCTTGTTGGTGATGTAATAAGGTTATGGTAGTTGTTTAATAATTTTTATGATGCATGAGTATTGATTTTTGAAAATGGGAACCAAAACCCCCAAGGGTTTTGTAGGATACCCTAAAACAAAACATGTTTTAAGCTGTGACTTCCAAGGGGTCAAGCAGCCACTGTATATTGTTTTTGAAAAATTAAATTGTACTGTGAGGTTGTTGAGATTGAGTACATAAAATTGAGCTTTTGAAACACAAAAAAATGTTTAGAAATGAGTAAGTTATGCTATTTCAAAGTTTAGGTAAAAAACTGTTTTTTCGTATTCTTATTTTCGGAACCAAGTTTGGACAGCCACTGTATAGGGCAAATGAACCCAGTTTTTTCTAAAATTTTGTGGACATATTTCTGGCATAACCTATTATTCCACTGTAAAATTTGGTAAGAAAATACTGAACGGTTTGAAAGTTATTAACTGTCAAAGTTTGGAAAAAATAAGGACTTGAAAATAATGTCATTTTTACCTCATTGTTGGAAAATGATTTCACCAATCAAAAATGCTCATTTTGACCTAAGATTTTACAAAGACCTAAATGACATAACAAAAATGGAATTGGGAAATTTTGGTAACAATTGGGTAAGTAAATTTCAAGTTATGAACTAACGAAGTATGTAGTTAAAAATGTGAAAAATAGGATTTTCACACTTAGTGTAAAAATGAGATTTTGGAACATAAGGTAAAAAGTAAAATTTTGCTTATTTCAATATATAAATTGGTAAGTCTTCAAATCATATTTTCACTAAAATTACCCCTTTGAGTTTAAATGAATTATTTTTATTAAAGAGTTTTTATTCTTTCTAAAAATAAGAGATTTAATTTATTAATAGTTAATAAATTAAAAGAGGGTTTAAAATCCTATATTTTGATAAAATAATTAAATGAATTATTTTTCTAGTAAGTAAAAATTGATTAATTGCTTTTGGAAAATTAATTAGTCAAGATGAGAAATTTATAACGGTTTTCCTAATTAAGACAAATTAGGCAATTTTCTTAAATCGGTTTTTAGATATTAAAACTTTAAGAAAACTAAAAGGAAAATTTAAAGAGTTTATTTTCTTTAAAAATAATTAAGGAATTTGTTAGTATTTTCTGGATATAATACCGGCTAAAATCTTACATATTTTAACCGACTAGTCGAAAGTGCGGGTTAATAGCGATACCTTGAAAGAATAAGATTTTTAGCGGGTTGTGGGGAAATACCATTGTGATACCCGAGCCTAGGTATCGAGACCTTAGGATAGGTCTCCCCGAGACTTAGGGTTTAGTCTCGAATATTTTGTATGACTTTCCTTAATAGGTTTAAAACCAAATAAGGATTATAAATCCTTACAAATGACTTTTATTAAAATGACCAAACTGCCCAAAATAATAATAATGAATTATGAGTGCCATAATTAATCCGAGTATACTGTATGGATAACTACAGTATTGGCTAAGCGTAACTGGACTGAACGTTGGAGGGTGAAAACCTGCTGAGCGCTAAGGACTCCAAGTAAGTCAACTTATATGTTATACCCAGATTTCGAGCCATAGTAAATATGACCTCGAAAGCTGAGTTCGCATTAAATGGTCTCGTGAGGGTTAGGGTATGCTCTACGATTGTAAATCGAAGCCTGCAAAGTACGATACATGACCTCGAATGTACTGACCTCGAAATGATCTCGATCTCGAAGGATAGCTCTGAGAGCCCCTCATCTTCAGGAACAACTTCGGAGCAGGGATATCGAGCTCGATGTACTATCTCGAAAGCAATGGTAGCTCGGGAGATGTCAGTAGCTCGCACAATGACGTGAAACCTGAGATGCTGAAGCCTTGGAGATACGCTATGACCACCTTGAATATCTACAAGTATTGTAAGCATGAGATGTAATCCTCATTTATTGATATAAATCCCCAAGAATTATGGGATATTATTTAGTCAGTTATGCGTTTCCTGATCTTTGGGGAACGTTTCCTTTTATATCTGATTATTGGCATTTAAAGCCATTTATTTTTATTCACAAAAGAGTAACTACCCAAAATATGTGGGATAGTATTCTGCATCCTTCTCTATAAATAGAGAAGCCATGCACCATTGTAATGGACCGAAATTCTGATCCTTGAGAGAAAACTCTGGAGAATTCATGCTAAAGAATTGTTCAGAGATAATCTTTAGATTAATAACAGAGACTCGTGGACTAGGCAGATTTAACTGCTGAACCACGTAAAAAACCGTGTTTGATTCGTTTGTTTATTTTTGGCCATTGTCTTAAATTGTTTACGTGCTCTCTTCTTTTATCTGTTGACGAAAACGGCGTCAACAGTTTGGTGCTTTCATTGAGAGCCTCAAGCATCCATCCCAGAGAGATTCATGGCTGCAAACAATCAGAACACTCCTGAAGAAAATTACCCAAGGCGTCCTGGAAAACAACCAATGGAGAACCCGGACGCTGAAGAAAGGAGTGGGTCCTCTGATTCCCGGGGACCACCTCCACAACCAAGAGATGAGGACATGTACTATAACCCTGAGCGTTATGTCCCTATCGTAGAATTGGATAATCGACAGCTGAAACAGCTGTTGGCAGATGCCAACAAACGTAACGAGGAGTTGACTAGGATAGCCGCGGAGGCGCAGGTGGCTCAGCCCCCGCTCCCGCGTCAAGACCAAGTCCCTCCTCCAAGGGACGTGCACGTTCCTCCCCGGAGGCCCCGTGGACGTCCACGAAAGAATGCTGCCACAAGGAGGCCAGCACAACCCCCAGCACCAACAAAGCCATCTGCTCCTTCTAGGCCTCAGAGAAGTACTCGAGCTGGGTCCCGCCTAATCAACCTGTGGAAGTGCCTGCAGGAACTGAGAACAACCGAGCTCCTGCAGAGGCTCGGACTCAGGTTCCTGGTCGTGCACCGAACGCAACTGGCCCGTCTCGGGCAAATTCTGGACCCTCCAGGCCGAGGCAAGGACGACAACCACCGTCACCTATACGGTTTCCTCCGTCTCCCATAAGATATCCTTCACCTCCCCGCAGGAACGCTCAACCTGGTCGAGATCAGGATCAAGGGCGTACGGGGGAAAGACAAGGAAACAAGGAGACGTTCCAGGGGCGGAAAGGCGCGCCATCCGAGAGAAGTCAGACGTCCCGATCTCGCACTGCAGAGACAAGGCGACGTAGAAAGGATCCACCACGAAATGACCGATCGATGAGTTTCACCAGTGATGAGTCCGGAGAAACTAGGTCTGTCAGTAAACACGACCGGGGTCATAAAAATACTGGAAATCACAAGAGCCATCCCGACTTGCGCAATCATCTGAATCAGAGCAGGGGAAAGGGAGATCAGACAAACCCGGATCTTAGAAATCATCTGAATGGGCGTAGAGATCCCTCACGGAGACGCGAGCCTGGGATCGCGATTAATGACTATCAATTCCAAACACCGCCTAAGGACCCAGTACAAGAAAGGATCGATCAGCTCGAAAAAGCCTTTAGGCTTTTGAAGAATGAACGAGGGAGCGGTCGATATGAGGACTCGGATGAGGAGCTCGAGCCGTTTGCTCCCAATATTTCTAACACTCAGTTCCCTCAAGGGTTCCGGATTCCTCACGTCCCAGCGTTTGAAGGGAAAACCGACCCCTGCAGCCACCTGAGTACATTCAACACTATCATGAGAGCTAGTAACGTGGGTTACGAGCTCAGATGTATGTTGTTTCCGACATCATTGGCCGGACCTGCCAAGAGTTGGTTCGAGAAGTACAAGAGACATTCTATAACTTCGTGGGATCAATTTTCTAGAGACTTCAAGAAGCAGTTCCGAGCTATGATGGGAGTCAGACCCGAAGCATCCACTTTGACTAACGTCCGACAACAACCGGGCGAAACACTGAAGAGCTACCTGACAAGATTTAATCTAGAGGTCGCCCGAGCTCGTGACGTGGATGACAGCGGGCACTTGATGGCCATCCGAGCTGGTGTTTTACCCGGGAGTGCCCTTTGGGATGACATGCAAGGGAAACCGGTGAGGTCGATAACCAAGTTTAACAGACGGGCGCATAAATTTGTCAATGTAGAGGAGGCGAGGTCAACACTCAAGGCGACCTCGCAGACCGAAACTACAACGATAAATATTAACTCCGCCTCAACCTCGGTTGACCCAGCAGCTGCACAGCCTACCTCGGAGAATCCCTCCAAGAGGAAAAAGAGCGAGGGAAGTAATCCCGAGGCTGATGGAGGAAAGAAGAAAAAAGGAGAAAGGTATTTCTCCGTGTATAAAGTGCACACCGAGCTCAATGAGTCTCGGGAAAACATATACCTGGCTAATGAAAACCAGGTCCCCTTCAGGCGTCCGGACCCTATGAGGAATCAAAATTCCAAGAGGGATTCCAGCAAATACTGTCGATTTCATAGGGACACCGGCCATACAACTGATGAGTGCCGACAGCTGAAGGACGAGATCGAAGGGTTGATCTCGAGAGGTTATTTCCGGCAGTACGTCAAAAACCAGAATACTGGACAGGCTACTGCTAGCCAGAGAGTAGCTGCGCTTCCGGCAGTACAGAATAATAACTCCTGATCTCGGGATGAGGACAGGCCTCCGCCGATAGATGGAGAGGACGTAATAACCATCTCGGGAGGTCCTCATCTCGCAGGAGGGGGCAGAAATGCTAAAAAACGATATGTGAATGAGCTGAAGACAGGGGACGGGTCTCCATACGAACCCGAACCAAGGGCACCAAAAAGCCAAAGGGTTGAGACTCAGCCTATAACCTTCACCGAGGAGGATGCCTCCCATGTCCAGTTCCCTCATCATGATCCACTCGTCATCACCCTACAGCTTGCCAACAAAAGAGTGCGCCGAGTTCTCATAGACAATGGGAGCTCAGTTAACATTCTTTATAAAGCGACACTAGAAAAAATGGGACTCTCCCTTCGCGACCTGAAGGCTTGTGCAACCACTTTGTACGGCTTTTCTGGAGAAGGAACCGCCTGTATGGGGTCCATTGAACTCCCTGTGACCTTGGGAGACTATCCAGTCTCGGTGACCAAGATGATGGAGTTCGTGGTGGTAGAGTTACCATCTGCCTACAATGTACTGCTCGGGAGACCCGCCCTGGTCGGGCTGGGGGCAGTTTCATCTGTAAGGCATCTAGCCCTTAAGTTCCCAACTCCAAGCGGGGTCGGAACATTGAAAGGAGATCAATTGGCAGGAAGGGAGTGCTACAGCATTTCCTTAAGGGGAAAGAAACAAACAAGCGCGCAAGCACTCGTTGTCATACAGAATAAAGATGGGACAGTTTTAGAAATTGATGAGGAGATCGATCCAAGGATTGAGGAGAAGGTCGACCTCCAACCTTTGGAAGAGCTCGAAGAGGTTCAGCTCGAGGAAGCTGATCCCTCAAAGAAAGTGAAGGTCGGGAAACACCTCCAAGACGATTCAAAATAGCAATTAATTTGCTTTCTGAAGAAAAACCAGGATGTCTTCGCGTGGTCACACTCTGACATGGTGGGAATAAGCCTTAATGTGGCGAGCCACGCATTGAATATAGACAAAAGCTTTCCCCCGAAGCATCAAAAGCGAAGGCAGCTGGATGAAGACAGAAAGAAAGCACTAAAGGAGGAGGTAGACAGGCTGAAAGAAAATAATTTCATAAGGGACGCTTTTTACCCTGATTGGGTGGCCAATCCAGTGTTGGTCCCGAAACCCAATGCGACATGGAGGACGTGCATTGACTACTCGGACCTCAACAAGGCCTGCCCGAAAGACTGTTTTCCCCTGCCGAGAATTGACCAGCTCGTAGACGCCACGGCGGGGCATGGTCTGATGTCGTTCATGGATGCTTATTCTAGGTATAACCAGATTCCCATGCATGCCCCCGACCAAGAGCATACGAGCTTCATCACAGACAAGGGGCTCTACTGCTACAATGTCATGCCATTCGGACTCAAGAATGCCGGAGCCACGTACCAGCGGCTCGTAAACATGATGTTCTCAGAGCAAATTGGGAACAACATGGAAGTTTATGTTGATGACATGCTTGTAAAGTCTCAACTTAACAAAAACCATGTTGATGACCTCGAAGAGTGCTTTGGCGTGCTCAGAAAGTACAACATGAAGTTGAATCCTCAGAAGTGCACTTTTGGGGTGTCTTCAGGGAAATTTCTGGGTTTCATTGTCAACTCTCGTGGAATCGAGGCTAATCCCGATAAAATAAAGGCCCTGATCGATATGCCTTCACCTCGGAAGCATAAAGATGTTCAAAGCTTGACTGGCAGGATGGCAGCTCTGGGCAGGTTCATTTCGAAGTCAACGGACCGCGGTCTCCCATTCTTCAACTTATTGAAAGGAAGTAAAAAGTTCGAATGGACAGATGAGTGCGAGCTAGCCTTTCAAGAGCTCAAAAGGCACTTAGCCGAACCACCCATCCTATCGAAGCCTGAGACGGGAGAAGTACTGTTCTTATACCTCTCAACAACTGAACACGCGATAAGCGCGGTGCTAGTTCGAGAAGAAGAGGGAATACAGAAACCCGTCTACTACATCAGTAAAAGATTACTGGGGGCAGAGTCAAGATATCCACTAATGGAGAAGCTCGCCCTCAGCCTAATCCACTCATCTCGCAAGCTCCGCCCTTACTTTCAAGCGCATCCTATCCATGTACTAACGGATCAACCACTAAGGCAAGTCTTGTCCAAACCAGAGGCATCTGGTCGACTCCTTAAATGGGCTGTTGAGCTCGGAAAATTCGAGATCACCTACCATCTGAGAACAACCATTAAGGCACAAGCGTTGGCAGATTTTATAGTGGAATGCACCGGTACAGCCGACGACGAGGTAACAACCACGGCCCACGAGCTGTGGAAACTTTACGTCGACGGGTCGTCAAATGAAAATGGAGCGGGGGCAGGAGTTATTCTGATCACTCCTACAGGGAGCAGATTTCACTCTGCTTTAAAGTTCGGTTTTAAAGCATCTAATAATGAAGCTGAGTATGAAGCTTTACTTGCGGGACTACGAATAGCAAAGGAGCTCAAGGCCAAAGCTATACATTGCTACAGCGACTCCCAGCTTGTAGTTAATCAAATCTTGGGAGAGTACCAGGCTCGTGGCACAAAAATGGCAGCTTATCTGGAGAAAGCAAAATCCGCATTGGAGTTTTTTGAGTTTTATGCAATCGAACAGGTTCCCCGAGAACAAAACTCAAACACAGATGCCTTAGCTCGCCTCGCCACCTCCGCCGAAAATGAGGAGCTAAATGTCGTACCCGTAGAGCACCTGTCAGCGCCCAGCATTACTGAGCCTGACGAGGAAGATGTGTGTATGGTCGAGACAGAGCCGACCTGGATGAGCCCGATAGTTGAGTACCTCGAAAATGGAATTCTTCCAAAAGATCGAAATCAGGCTCGGAAACTAATGTATCAACTTCCCCGTTACACCATCCTGGACGGAAGGCTATACAGAAGGGGGTATTCCATGCCATTGCTCAGATGTGTAACTCCTCCCGAGGCAAAGAAGATTATTGAAGAAATTCATGAAGGGTTCTGCGGAGACCATACCGGGGGGCATAGCCTGTCCAAGAAGATTATACGCCAAGGATATTTCTGGCCAACCATTAAAACGGATTCTTTCGAGTTCGTGAAAAAGTGCGACAAGTGCCAGAGATTTGCCACGATACCCCGAGCTCCACCCTCCGAACTAACCATGTTGACATCCCCATGGCCTTTTGCGGTATGGGGCATCGACCTCATAGGCTCACTTCCAACTGGCAAAGGAGGAGTAAAGTATGCTGTGGTCGCAGTTGATTACTTCACAAAATGGACGGAGGCTGAACCATTGGCGACCATAACTTCGAAGAAGATCCTAGATTTCGTGGTAAAGAACATCGTATGCCGATATGGAGTGCCAAGAAAGATTGTGTCTGACAACGGAACCCAGTTTGATTGCGACTTATTTACCAACTTTTGTAACAAGAACGGTATAATAAAGAGCTTTTCGTCAGTGGCTCACCCTCAGGCGAACGGTCAGGTCGAAGCCGTTAATAAAACTCTCAAGAGTTCCTTGAAGAAAAAGTTGGAAGAAGCAAAGGGACGATGGCCTGAGGAATTACCCCAAGTCCTTTGGGGATATAGAACTACAGCTCGGACATCAGCTGGGCATACCCCGTTTTCTCTAGCATACGGCTGCGAGGCAATGTTGCCCATTGAGGTCGAAATTCCAACGATTCGAACTCAGACTTACGACCAAAGTTCCAATCATACTCAGCTCGAAGAAACCCTAGACTTGATCGAAGAAAAAAGGGAAGAGGCTCAGCTGAAAAATGCTGCTTACCAGCAACGGACCACGAGATATTTCAATAAGAGGGTTCGAGACCGAAAGTTCGGAGTGGGAGACCTGATTTTGAGACGAGTATTCTTAGCAACCCGAGATCCAGCAGCTGGGGTGCTCGGGCCGAACTGGGAAGGACCATACCAGATAGAGTCAATCATCCGACCGGGCGTATACAAACTTGCGAGATTAGATGGGAGCCTGATACCTCGAGCATGGAATGGCGAACACCTTAGACCATATTATCAATAGTGTAGAAAGTGTCGCCTGTAACCATGATTTTCCGTATTTAGTGTGTTTTTGAATTTCAAATAAAGGGTCTACTTTGTTTCACATGTAATTTATTTTATATTTTTGCAATCTCTCTTAATTTAATAACCTATTATCACACTCATAGGATATTAAGGGGGCATCATTGGTATACATACCACCAGCTTAAAAAATAAAAAATATACATAAAGTACTTGGATATAACCAAGTACGCGATGTTAGATAGTTCGGACATAACCGAATTATCAAACACAAAGTATTTGGACATGACCAAATGCGCGAGCTTAGATAGTTCAGATATAACCGAACCATCGCGAGCTTAGATAGTTCGGATATAACCGAACCATCAAAACCTAGATATCTGGAGTTAACCAGATGTGTAGACACAACAGGTTTGGAACAAACCAGCCAAATTATCGATCGATGACAAATGGGAGCCTAAACCTATTGCGAGATAAGTCAAAGTCGAGGCTGGAATATCTTAGAAATATAGTTTCGAACTCTTAACCTCGGAGCTAAAATACTGAGGATGAGGAAAAGTAACTAAAAAAAAAAGGTATAACCAAATCATTCATATTACATACCATATAAGTACTTTCGAGTTCATGGTTGGAGTAATATCCAACCTTGATAAATAACGAGGTCGGAAACGGATAATCCGAATAAACTATGCATGAATGCATCGAATTTCGAGCCTAAAATCCAAACTATGTTTGTATGCATAAATAAACATAAACGAGTTCATCAATTATAAGAATGTGCAAAATATTTCGAGCCAAGAAATGTAAAGCATGTAAAAAATTAAATTAGTTAAAGAAATTGTATCAGCCCCATGGGCGTAATTCACAATAATTACATAAGAGGACGCAGCCCCAATGACTGATCTTCCCGAGGTCAGACTCAATGAAGAGGAGTCTCCTTGGCCTTCTCAGCGGCACCGGACCCCTCAGGACGAATAGCATGACTATCCTCCTGAGCTCCCTCCGAAACGGTACCCGGAGCAGCCTTTTCCTTCTCGAGCTGCTCAGCCTTCTCTTTCTCGAGCCGTTCAGCCTCTTCCTTGTCGAGCCGAGCATTCCATCGTTCGAGGAAGGACGCCTCGAGGGGACCCAAAAAACTGGTGTCCAGTTCTTCGTTATAGGCCCACATCCGGTACATGGCTGAATCGACCGCCGTTTCCTTCTTTTCTTTGAACTCGGCAGTAAGGCGGGTTTTGATATCCTCCATAAGGTCGAGGGTGACGGCCTTATCTTCCTCGAGCTTCTTATTGGTCTCCCGAAGCTGGATGTTATCTTTCTTTTGCTCCTCGAGTTCGTCTTTCAGCTTTCCGAGCTCCTTGGCCATTTCCTCACGCTCCTTAACCACTGCCTCGAGCTTAATGTTCGCCGCCTTCAGGTCATCATTCGCTCTAAGGTGGAGGTCCCTCTCCTCTTGGGCGAGGGTCCTGCTCGAATGGACCTCGTTGTTCAGCTCGTAATTGAGCTGGGCAGTGAAAGCAAGAGCCTGAAAAAAGGAAGAAACCATCATTAGCCTCGAGACAGTATGAATGTAAACAAAGGGAATATAGGATACTTACCGCGGTAGTGTGCTCGATACTCTTCTCGTACAGGACAGTGCGGTCCCGAGTGCCAGTTAGACACTGCCACTGAGGAGCCTCGAAATTGCCGTAGCTCTGGCCGATCCGGGACATTACATCCGAGATCAGCGTAGATCCGTGAGGACCGGCAGCATTATCCACCACATACGAATCCATATGGGTGGAGATGGTTAGCTTCTGAGCTCGGGAAGCAGAAGGTCTTTTGGCGAGCTGGGTAGAAGGTATTTGACCCGCCACAGGAGGTTGGGATTCGGCCACGGCAGCGATACCGGTCTGCGAGGCCGGCGCCACCACAGAGACGACGGCCTGCGAGGGTGGTATCATCGTGGGGGCGTTAGTCTGGCCAGTCGACGCAGCAGCAGAGCTCGAAGCCGGCGGGGGAGGAGGAGGCGTTTTCCTAGATTTCTTGGAGCCTTTCCCAGGCTGGCTGGTTTTCAGTCCCCCTGACCTGGGGCGTTTGCTCCTCTTGGCACCCGCATTGTCGATAAGGGCGTCGAGGTCGGAGTCCATATCGCCTGCACAAGTCATCACAGTGAGTCAGTAAAAGAGATGCAAGTTACTTCAACACTATATATAGAGTGGTGGAAGAAAAAACCTAACTGGAACTTTCCCCCGAGCTTGAGCTTGGGGACCATGAAATTCCCCCGTCTTCAGAAGAGGCGGGGGGAGGGCCTTCCCTATAAGTTGGTGATAACCTCGAAAGGTCCCTATAATCATTGGTCCCATACTGCACAACTATCCCATTCCACACCTCGTCCGTGGTATACATAGTGTCGTATTTCCCGAGCCCACTATCAAACCTATGGACACAGTCATCTACCCAACTCCATATGTAGAAGTGGTATCTATCCTGTGGGCACGAGACTAGTCTATTGGGCCTGTGTTTTAATAAAGTGGGGGACCACATTCGCGAAGTAGGAAGGGTTTTACCTCCACCGGAGTCCGAGCTCGAGGCTTCGTCATTGGCCTCATTTCCCGACCGCGGACTTCTCGAGCGAATTGGGAGGGATGCTTTCCTTTCCCTCCTCGGAGGAAGGATGCCTGTGGGCAGAGGCACTTCCTCCCAGCATTCATATTTTTTACTGGACCAGTCAGAGGTTGACTGGCCCTGTCCCAACAACCCACAAGCTCGTAGCTTGTCCTCATGTAGCAGAAATGAGAGAGACCTCCTGCCATAAGGGAGTCGGAGCAGGCTCTCTCTGTGCTCCTTCATTGTCTCGTCAGGGGTGGGACGCTGAAAGTTAGCTGAAAGGCGAGATACACTTCAACTAAACATGGATTCAAGGGCTAAAGATTCGAGCTCAAAAATAGAAAGTAACGAGAATACTTACGAATTCGCCTAAACGAACGATGTCGAGACGGGAACAGACCGTCTGTCCAGAAAAAAGCCCTCTTGAAGTCAGGGGGATGGTTCGGAAGGTCTTCAAAGATTTTTGTCTCTTTGGGGTAGCTCGAAAGATAGTAGAAACCATCTCCTCCCCGAGCTCGGGAGGGATTACTCTTCAAGCAAAAGAGATATAAAATCTCTTGGGGTGAAGGTCCTGTCCACCCCTGCTCGTGAAACAAGGACCTCAGGGCAGACAGCACCCTGTATGAATTGGTGTTGAGTTGGAATGGAGCCAACCCAACAAAATCGATGAAGTCTCTGAAAAAGGACTTCAGGGGCAACAAAGCTCCTGCCCTTAGGTGTTCTTGGCTCCAGGCCGCGTATTTCACACTGGAATCGCGGCCCCCAGGAGCGGATCAGCTCTGTTCATGCCTTGTTGGAGCTCGACAGTTCAGTGTGTCCAACGAGCTAAGGCCATGAAGGGCCAGGATGTCAGTTATCTGGTCGGAGGTGGTAACCGAGCTCTGGTAGAACTCGGCTTCAAACATCTCCCTCCTAGGCTGCGAAGACGAAGGCTCCGCCATTAAGGAAAACTGAAGTTCCCCCGGGTGGTATGCTACCGTGACTTTTAACGCGGGGTCGAGGGGAACTGGCCTAGGTCCGGGGTTAGGCTCCGGATAGATGGCTTCCCGAAGGACCTTTCTCTTCTTTTCGATGACCTCGTCAATCTGGCGACGATAGTGGGCTCGAATGTCTTCTTGCTCGCGTGCGATCTCGTACTCTTTAATCCAACGCTGGTTCCGGGCAAAGATCGATTCCGGGCTCGGAGATTTGGGCTCGTAAGGGATTGCTCGTAATGACCCCCACCGTCTTTCCGAATTCTGTGACATCTAGCGAGAAAGAAAAAATGGTGAGGGCCATGCATGCAAGAATCACGAGCTCGATGGATGAGCTCAGAGATCTAAGGACAAGAAACTAAGTATTTAGACCCTTACTAACGAGTCAGAGCGTGGGTTCCACGGGAAAGGAAAAGGAGCGTGGATGATTTCTTTTTTGAAAATCCCGAAATTCAAGGGAAAGGAGAGTGGCGGTTAGCCAGGAAAAGCGTTTTTGGGTTTCGTGTAATTGTCAAGAACAAGGGTTTTTACCCGAAAACTTGGTGTACAAGAAACATAGCCTAAAATTTTCAAAACCCAGAAAGTTGAAACGCCGGTCAAAGGACAAAACTGGGCATAAACCAGAGGCAAACATCCAGAAAGCAATTCCAGAAAACATAAAACCTATCGGTTCAAAACCTCCTATCGCATCATGCTAAGAACACATACTAACGTACACAGCAAGCACAGTATAAAAAGAACAATAAAACTGGCGTACTTACACAGTGATGGTGAGTGCAGCGAAATCGTCGAGTGGAGAAGAGGTTGCAAGAAAGAACTCACTGACTCGAACAGACCAGGGTTCCTTTGTTTTTTGGGTCGAGAAAACATGCACGGGATGGAAGCTTCTTAAGAAAGTTTCTGGCTTTCTTGTTTTTTCTTTTCTTTCTGGTTTACAATGAACAAACGTAAAGAAGAAGACGAAGAGGAGATCTTATATATATATAGGTGGGAAAACTAAATTGATCAGGAGCGTTGGTTAAAATCCTCAACAGATCGAATGGAGGGGAATCGGTGATAAGATGACGCCGAAAAGGTGTCAGACGGACGATCGTGGGCGTGTTCCCAAGGTACTCAAGTACCTAAAGTGAGCAATACCCATCTGGCATGTGTCCATTTTCAAGAGTGTGACGGTATGGTTCCCGAAAAGAGTAGTTCAAAAGTTTCCTTCTCTTAGGATTCGAACAAATACTTTTGAGGGGGCAAAATGTTATACCCAGATTTCGAGCCATAGTAAATATGACCTCGAAAGCTGAGTTCGCATTAAATGGTCTCGTGAGGGTTAGGGTACGCTCTACGATTGTAAATCGAGGCCTGCAAAGTACGATACATGACCTCGAATGTACTGACCTCGAAATGATCTCGATCTCGAAGGATAGCTCTGAGAGCCCCTCATCTTCAGGAACAACTTCGGAGCAGGGATATCGAGCTCGATGTACTATCTCGAAAGCAATGGTAGCTCGGGAGATGTCGGTAGCTCGCACAATGACGTGAAACCTGAGATGCTGAAGCCTTGGAGATACGCTATGACCACCTTGAATATCTACAAGTATTGTAAGCATGAGATGTAATCCTCATTTATTGATATAAATCCCCAAGAATTATGGGATATTATTTAGTCAGTTATGCATTTCCTGATCTTTGGGGAACGTTTCCTTTTATATCTGATTATTGGCATTTAAAGCCATTTATTTTTATTCACAAAAGAGTAACTACCCAAAATATGTGGAATAGTATTCTGCATCCTTCTCTATAAATAGAGAAGCCATGCACCATTGTAATGGACCGAAATTCTGATCCTTGAGAGAAAACTCTGGAGAATTCATGCTAAAGAATTGTTCAGAGATAATCTTGAGATTAATAACAGAGACTCGTGGACTAGGCAGATTTAACTGCTGAACCACGTAAAAAACCGTGTTTGATTCGTTTGTTTATTTTTGGCCATTGTCTTAAATTGTTTACGTGCTCTCTTCTTTTATCTGTTGACGAAAAACGGCATCAACATTATATTGTATGGCTGCAACATGAAATGATTATTGTCTTGTATGTTAGTATAGGGATACATGCATATATATAGACTGTCATAGAAAGTTGCTTAGAGATGTTAGTCTAGTGAGTGCTGATTTAGAAAATATGAATGGTAGAAGTCCGTCATATCCTAGACGGTTGATCCCCGTCACACTGCTTGATTTTATTTATGTCCGGTTCATTACCGCGACGAGTGGCCATGAGATGAGGATAAGCTGGTTAAACCTAGGGGCGCCAAGATAAATGGGACCTAGGGGCCCTCATGCTTACTTAATCATTGGACGGTTAGAATCCGAGCAAGTGCTCTGATAAGTTATTCCCGGATAGCAGCCGTGAATATTGGCCATTCAGTGAGAGTGCCTAGAGATACTAGGGGTTGCCAAGATTGAGTGAGGCTGAACACCCTAGGGGCAACTGCTCACCAGCACCACTGATTAACATAGAAGTCTCCGTAAAACCGTGTAAATTGGATTACACTCTTGAATAAGTAGCGATGCCCTAGGTAACACGATAGTTACCCTTGATGAGAATATTTATTGGCTAGATCTTAGTGTGGGGACTCGGTTCTCTTTTACAGATTAGCAATTATGTTGGAGGGCGCGTTACGCCTGAATTGTTGGAAATTGTCGAGCGTTGGTCTTGAATTATATGGTGATATAATATATCTGCTTGCTCTGGGATTTTCTGAGTGCAGGGATATAATTGTTGATAAGATATAGTTGTGATATAATATATCTGCTTGCTCTGGGATTTTCTGAGTGCAGGGATATAATTGTTGATAAGAATTAGCTGTGATATAATATATCTGCTTGTTCTGAGATTTTTCTAAGTGCAGGATTTTTATCTAGATATGAATTAATTTATCCTTGGTTATCAGGCATGACCATAAGTTTTCCAGGACGCTTTAGCGTTCTTGAAATTGATTGTTTAGGGTCCGGATCCCTATTTCTCTATCTGCTTTGTTTGAAAGTTGATCTTACTAAGCGTTTTCGCTTACCTAGTTGTTTCATGTTGTAGGTAAGAGCAAAGGCAAGGCAGGGCAGTGAGCGCTGGAGTCTTCCTTGCAAATGTACATGTGGACCGACCTTTTGGGAAGCCTTTTTATTTTTGGAAATGTTGTGTAATTTTCCTAAACTAGGCTCACTCTAATCTTTATAAAACATGTTTGCAACTAAATGTTAAGTATGGCCATACGACTTTTTAAAAAGTTTTTTTTTTCTATGGGGTTTTGAGACATTTTGTTAAATGAAAACATTTATATTTCCGCATTATCGAGTCTTGAAAATCCGGGTCGTTACAGCCACAGCATGGCTATGGTGAGTCGCGGCCCATCAGGGCAGATTTGGCCAAAAATAGGTTTTTGACTTGGGGATGCCAGCTTAAGGCCTCGGGGTCGATCCTACTACCCGGTTAAGTGTGGATTGATGTCCCGGAGGCTAGATATTGGTTTGGAAACCTTTGCTTTCATTTTCATTGATGGTATCCTATATTTTTGGTTATGACTAGGTAACTGTTAAAGGACCAAAGGACTGATCGTTCTCAAAAGTCGTATCTTTTATTAATTCTCGCTCGAACCCAAGGTAAGAAAACTGCACCCCATATGTGACATGCATGGCTGTGATTGATGCATGTTGGATGTTGAATGTGAACATTGATAGCATAATGAATGCTTGGCAGTCTTGCCCATTTGCATATGATTATTGTTGAGGCATGCTGGATGATTAAGTGTGATGCATGTGATGCACGAGAAACATGTGATTAGGGCATGCCATGAACGATGAATATGAGATTGGTCAGAGCTTGAGTCTCTGTGTTTGTGCATGATCATAATTATGCTAGCAACTGTTTAGTAAGCATGCTGAATGCCCTGTTCTTGGATGATTGGCATATGATATACATTGATAGCATTGCTTACTTGTGCATGGTACTGACTAATTAGTCAGGTTTGGCAAATGTGCTAGTATCAACTGTGAAGCTGTGACTTATTAGTCAGGTTCGGCAGTGGTACCGGGCACTGGTCACACAGGGCTGACTCATTAGTCAGATTTGGCAAAGGTGTTAGTATCAATTGTGAAGCCGTGACTCACTAGTCAGGTTCGGCAGTGGTACTGGGCACGGGTCACGTTGTGCTAACTCACTAGTTATGACAGCCCTAGTGTGTTTAGTGCAAGCTTTGTCGATTGGATCTAATCGACCCTCTGCATTGAATGACTCCAAGAGCATTAATGCAGGACCGACCTCAAGTTCGATGAACATAAACAAGCATTTATCTAGCCAAAGGCTAGTCATTTAGAGTCAGGGCCAGCGAGCCCCGTGACTGTTAGGTCACATGGCTATGGGTACCAGCCCCTTAGCGACATGCTTGTCAGTCACTCATTTGATAAGAGCCATTACGGGAAAGCCTAGGTAACAGTGTTGTTACACGGCTATGGGCACTGGGCCCTAGTGACTTGGTTGTTAGTCACTCAGTATGGTTTACCAGGACCTCAAAGTGATATTCACTCATCTGATCAGAGCTATGAGCTCTGTATGATCATTTGATCATCATATGCATGGCTTGGGCACTGAGGCCCCAGTGACTTGCTTGTTGGTCACTCAGTATGGTTTACCAGAACCTGTTGAAGGTTAGAGGCTTACCCAACAGCCACCCTTCCACTTGAATTAGTGACTTGCTTGTCGGTCACTCTGTATGGTTTACCAGAACCTCAAGTGTTGCGACACTCATCTGATTAGGATTGACTTGATAGTCCTCCAATCAGAAGGCCAGGATTTCTTATCCTGGATACCCCAGCTTCTGTTTGAATTCATTTGCATGCTGAATAGAGCTATGAATGCTAGGCATGCCAGATATGATTTGGTATCATGATATGACTGTTTATGAGCATATGAGTTTTCTTGCTGGGCTTCGGCTCACGGGTGCTTTGTGGTGCAGGTAAAGGCAAAAGAAAGCTGGACCATCCTTGAGTTGGAGAGCTTAGGTGATGACGTGTACATATGCAGCTGCTCGACCAATACTTGGGCGAGGTTTGAAAGTGGAACTAGGGCTGAACCCTGTTTTGCCGCTTAGAACGGCTTGTTGTAAACACTTTCTTGTAATAAACTCTGAAATTATATTTTTGGGATCCCAATGTATACAGTAAACGTTCTAGTGAAACGTTATATCTTAACCAAAGTTTTTAACCCCTAAATCGCTAGTCATACTTAGTTACACGTTTATGGCCAAATGACTCGACTAGCGAGTTTAGCACTGTTTGCAATGTGCACTGTAGCGGTCCCTGGAGTTGGGGCGTTACAGGAGATGGAGGTGGTGTTGTATTCTTTGAAGGACCAGCTGCTGGAGGGTCCTCAGTGCAGGTTTTCTTGGCCGGAGGTTCTTTGTTGCACTCCCCGCGATGCCGTCTGCTCACCTTCTTCTTGCTCGCAGGAGCATCAGGCGCACTGTAGAGATCGAACATCTCTTCGGATAGCATGTCTGCAAGAAGGCAAATACACGAACATTTAGACAGTATAAATAAATGAGTGTGCTATGTCAAAAAAGGAAACAAAGGCAAATGTAAGTAAAATACCCGAGCTATAATTACCGGTCGCTACATTATATACTTTACTAGTGTTACACTCACTCTCTAGCATGAAGAAGTCTGAATCTAAAGTGGGAGTGTACTTAAAGTTGTCGTCCCCGTCAAATAAGTGACAGGGAATAGGAAAACTATCTAAAAGTGAGAGATCAGTACCATTCTCGTCCGAGGATTCAAAGACAGGCTTGGAGACCTTCTTCTTGCCCTTCCTTAAAGGGGGCCGAGGAATATCTGCTCGCAGGGTGTTGGAGGGTTCCCTGATTGTCACTCCATTTGTACTCCTCATTGGGGGTTGTGACACATCTGGGTGCTGCTCGGGAACTCCTTCATTAGTGGTACTCCCCGCAGTGGTTTCCCTCACATCCTGGTGAGATGCCAGAAGGTCGACCAGCCTTAGATTGGTCTCTGTGACCAGCTCTTTGACGCTTTTTTCCACGTCGATCATGTTGGCCAAAAGAGCCGTTCGTAACTCCATCTCTAGAGTAGGGGCTGGTCGTAGCCATGGACCTAAACGACATAAAAGTTCTAGTAAACGCGTGGGAAGAGTTAAAAGAATTTAAAGCAACAAGAGAATGAAGAATTTACCTCCCTCAGTGAAGGCCAGATTGTTAGCGACCAGGTCTGGGGTTAAGAAGTACTCCTGGAAGTAGTTTCCTACATTGGACTTGTAGGAGGTTTCACTCAAGAAAACACGAGACGATTCCTGGTGGCAGAAATAGAAAAACCTTGTGTTGTCCTGATTGGGGTTAGACTTGAGATCGAACAAGTAGTTGATCTCATGAGGTGTAGGGACAGGCCACTTTTTATGGCTGTAGAGAATATAAAGGGCAGAAAGTGTCCTATACCCATTTGGTGTTATTTGGAAAGGAATGACCCCGAAATAATTGGCCACTCCTTGGAAGAATGAATGAAGAGACAAGGTTGCCCCTGACTCGATGTGATACCTCGACCAGGCGCCGGAGGCGCCACCAAGCAAGTTTTCCTGCTGGTCGTTGGTGGGTCGGACTAAGGTTACCCTAAGAAGTCTGTACTTCATGATATGATTGGCTATCATCCTAACCATGATTTGGCTAGGAGGAGCAACGTACCATTCGACGTCTGGTCGAAGGACGTTTTGGAGTTGGGCTTAATTTTGGATTTCTGGATCAGGGGTATGTTCATCTCGACCACTAGTCGAAGGAATTTCAGCCCGAGGAGCAGGTTGATTTGAAGGAAGGTTTGATGATTTCTTTTTCTGGGTTGTAGACTTTACTCGACCCATGTTTTGAGGTGAGGTCGAAGGATTATTTGGGGTGTTTCGAGAAAAAAGGATCTCCAGGATTAGCAGCGACGATTGTTCTTCGTCCTCGAGCAGTTGGGCGGGGCCAGCAGATTGTCGTCAATTGGCCTCTCACCTCCCCACGGATCTTGCATGAAAATTTGCGAACAGAAAAGGGGAGATGAGAATCTAATGGCCAAAAAGATCAAGATTTTTAAAAGTTGGAATAACGTTGCTCGTGTATAAAAGTTAAGCTTTTATACGACCAGCAACATTCTGACAAAAAACACTACATTTCAAGCGAACAGTTTGGAAAATGGGTTAAAAAGCATAAGCGAAAAGTTTTTCAGGAAAAACTTTTCGACTCTGAAAGGGCGGGAAAAACCCAGTTTTTTCTACAAGCTTAGAAATCGAATTTTTACTTCGATTTCACGCCCTAAAGTTATAATCCTAACTACCCAACTAATTCATCATTCCAGCAAAGTGTTATTTTCCTACCAAACTTAGCGCAAATCAATATACTCATTTACCCCGAAACCATTTTGCAAGAATTGCCAGGGATATTCAAGAACTCAAAAATCAAAAATAAAGGGGAAAATAGGCACGGCACAGCATAACAAAAAAAGAACGACCAGAAAGCTTACTTGGATGAAGGATTGGAGTGAAGATTTCGGAAGAATGGACAGGCGCCTTGAATCAACGAAGTTTTCTGGGTTTTTTTTTGCTTTGTTCTTCAGAGTTCTTGAAGACAAGAAGGTTGGTAAAAAGTGAAAAATGAAGGAAATGGGTTATTTATATTGATCGTGGCACTGTAAAAGAGGTAATAATGGGATTAATTTTTTGAAGCTGGGGAAACGCAATAGCTGTCAGACAACTTTTGGAAAACTGAAAAGACATGATTGCTTACCTTTTTCAAGAAAGCATGGGAGGCTCTAACAGATTTGGTGGGGTATGCAAAGGGTCAGTCTCTTAAGTTTACTTTATGCTGGTCGCAGTAAAATAAACTTGGGTGGCAAATGTTTACCTAAAAATGGCTCCTGATGATGTGGCAAGAATTTATTACACGTGGTTGGCATATGGTAGCGTCAAAATGAAGGAGTGTTGTTCGACAATCGACCAGGTGTTCCTTGCCTCATCAAATCTCGCGATTAGATGCGACCAGTCTGGTCGCATGCTTCGGTTTATTTCATTTAAAGATATGTAATCTTGTAATAACTATATTTGTTATTTTCTCTTTATTGCCTTGATACGCTAATATTAAGGATAATTATGGCCCATGTAACCCCCTCTAGCCTATAAATATGAATGAGAAGGCTCAAGGAAGGGGCTTTTGAACCTTGAACTTGAATACTCATAGAAAGAGCACAGTGTGATTATCCACCGAAAAGTTGTAATTCTCCTAAGGATTATGAAACTCAAGAACCCTAGTTCTTTGATCACGGCATTAGGATTCAACATCAATAAGAACACTAAGTGGACGTAGGTTATTACCACACAGTTGGGGCTGAACCACTATAAATCATTTGTGTCACCTCTTTACCATTTGATTTGATTCTTGATTTCTTTTTGTTTCTTTGTCGTTATTTTGACTCCATGTCGTTGGCCAAATCAAGGGTCAACAGTTCCCTTAAGGGTTAATTGGGACTAAATAGTTATTGAACTCAAACCTATAATATGATTATAGATTAATTATTCACTGGTGAATTAATGGTACTTTAGGAACAATAGGTAATTAGAAGGGTAAAATGGTAATTCTTGACCAGCTCTAATTAGCGAACCAATAAATGGATGACAGAACTACATTTATTGATTATATCAATGGACTACAAGAGAAAACTCTGTGAATATAATTATATAATTACTTATAGTGCAATTTCATATTTATAGTGGAGTAATAATAGAATTAATAAATAAGATTATTTAATTAAAGAGTTTAATTAATAATCTGGTTTATTGGAGTTTCGTAGTATAGGTTCATGGTCCCCGAGTCACTTATGTACTACATTGTCAATGGTAAAGATGTCACAGGCAACATTAATGGAGAAAATGATTAAATTACAAAGGAATTAATTTTTCAGGGCTAAGTGATAATTATGTGCAATTAATTAATTAACTAATTATTTTTTATTTGAAAACTTTATATTGGTTTAAATTAATATTAATCAATGTTTGGATTAATATTAAAGAGAGTTAATTATTATCTTAGTATAAGATAACTATTCAAACTGATAGTTTTTAAGATAAGATTAATTTTGAATTAACTGATATATATTTTTTTAGGAATAAATATGTCTTAAAATTAATTAAATAAATAAATGAGAAAAAATAGAGAGACAATTAAAGTGGCGTCACTTGGTGGTGCCACATGTCCTTGGGATTTGAATTTGAATTTCAAACATTATTTGTTTATTTAATTATTATTTTAAATTTTATTTAAATAAATAATTAAAATAAAAGATAACGGATCAATTTGAATTAATAAAACTAAATAAAAATAAAATTATTTTATTTTATCTTTATAAGTCTAATAGAAGCGATTCTTTTAGATTAGTTGTTATTTTGTTATCAGACTCTCTCAGAAAAGTATCAATATAATTTTTTAAGCCTGAAAATTCTCGAACTTCCTACAAGCATTCTCTCTTCTCCAAACTCTCTAGATTTCATGTGTTGAGAACATCTGGAGAGCCTAAATAATCAACTTATGAATCCTACGTGCCCACACACATTGTGTGTTTGAGAAACAACTTGGAAGACTAAGGAGTGAGTCTTCGCTTGATAGGAAGATCGATTGATTATACTAAAAAGCTCAAGGAAACTTGATAGGCTACAAGATGTAATCTCATTTTTCTTATGTGTGTTGATTTAATGTATAGATATATGTATTGATCTTGGCTCGGTATTAATGATTTTTAAAATCCCTTCACCCCACCTTCCACTGCATCCCTGATTTTATTCATATTAATACCAACATGAAGAACAATGGAAACGACTAAATCAAATAGTGTAAACATCATTTTACTGAAGACACAAAAAACTAATTCTATGAATCAATTAACAAGAAAAATCTTTACCAAATAACAAGAACAAGCTATAAGCATCTGGATTAGTAAATGAAAAACAACAAATGTTGAGACCCCTCTCCCTCCTGAGCAACCACCACCACCACAAGCCAAAAAATGAAGCATATCACCACCTGCAAAAAAACCCTAAGCAGCAAAAAAAATTATTAAACCAACAAAAACGAACCCAGCCTCGATCCCTTCATTTGCACCAGTCTTGAACCCAAGCCCGTGCCCAGTTGAGCCTCTATCAGAACCCACCACCACCGCTAAGCCCTCCGCCAATTAGCCCTTGTCGTCGAACCTGCACCACCTCTTGCATGTCGCCTATAAGCCCTCACCGTCGGACCTAAAAAACTAAAGGAAAGAGGGAGAGTGAGATGAGATGAGAGGAATGGAAACGGAGAGAGACCATGGGAGGGCGATGCTGGCGTCCAAACCCCCGAGTCACGGAGAGAGACCATGGGAGGGAGAGGCTGAGAAAGGGAGAGACAAAGAGTGAGGCTAAGAGATGGAGATCAAGAAACATAGGGTGAGAAAGAGATGAAGGCAGATGGTAGAGAAAGGAAGAGAAAGAGATGTGAGGGTTAGGTTAAATGAGGGTTTTGGGCTGATAGGTTTGGGTCCATATTCATTTTAAATATTAAAAAAAATAACATTTGTGACAATTTGCAAGTAGCGCAAACGAGCTCATTTGTGACAATGCAAAACTGACACAAATGAGCTTGTTTACGTCAGTTTTCACAAACACTCTATTAACAATGCCAGTCTTGTAAATGACGCAAATAGCCTTTATTGTGCATCACTTGCCCAACTGACACAAATACTTAAACTGAGTCAACTGCGTTAGTCAACAACATTGACTGACGCGTTTCACTAACACAAAAAGGAGTCAAACAACCTCCTACTCTTCATTAGAAGTACTATGACCTTACAATGGCAAACCTCTCCTCACATTTCCTTTTGTCTTGTCTACCACCAATTCAAATCTTTAAGATGCAAATTCAAACCCTTACTAAAAAAACTCGTACAAACAATTCAGGCAATCAAGTAAAACCCTTACCTAATTTCACTAAATGACCTCTAAAAAACCTATATTCCTAAACCACGTGACACTGAATCCAATCAATACAAATATAGCATTTGCCAACTCAGACTGAGCAACACCGGTCCTGGCGATCCCAATATGACGATTTAACCGCTTTAAGCAACCCAGTCAATATATCTTTGCCATGTCATCTGCAGTGTTAGTATGTAGAAAATACTGTAGAAATTCTCATTAAAAGAAAAAAAAAAGTAATAACAAATATTAGAGTATGTAAGCTAGCTTTTTTCATTTTTTTTTATTCATAAACATAACCCATTGCTATGTAAAGAAAACTATGTCGTTCACAAATCGAGCATTAACACCTTTCAAAGCAATGATAGCTTAAGATAATGAAATGTAGTCATGGACGGATCTATGTAGAGGTGTTACTCGCAATTTTATATCATTTTTACATTTTGTCATTTTATTTTAATATTACTCGCAAAAAGTTTTTTCTAAAATAAATTTATTGTTTGATCACTCCTATGAAAGTATTTAAAAATATTATATTTAATATATTTAAGTAAGTAAAAAAATTTATATTTTACCCGTCAAAGTTTTGATCTAGGTGGTGGTACCACACCAATATTGCCTTCCCTTGTTTCTGAATTGGACACAAGTGGTCGAATGTACCAACTTTGAAAACGACCATAACATACAACGACATAAGGAAGGTGAACTAGCATGGTGTAGTATAGATAGCTACCTATCTTAAATCGATTGAAAGAGTTTTATTTTACGATAATGGCGAGCCTCAAAATAACTGGCCCCTATATACATATTGAATATAGAGCTATAAAATTTACTTACGTTTCAATTTGTCTCTATAAAAGGAGATTATAAGTTGAGATATATATAAATTACAAAATATACGGTATGTCAGACATTAGAAATCGCAAGATATCAGATTGTGAAATTCCTCTTTCTCTTCATCTATCTACTTCTTCTTCTTCTATCTTTTTTTCTTCAATAGTTTTTTTCGTTTTAAATTTTTTCTTATTTTATATATGTTTCAACATACAAAGATTAGGTGGTTCTTCAATGGCACCGAGTCGAGGAAAAGACATCAGTCAGTAAAGCAGATGAATCTCAGTTGCATAGGTGACCACTACAAGCATCGCACACCACTGCCACTACGATCACAGACAGATCTGGTTTAAAGAAGAAATACTATGTCTGCCCTGCCAATATGGATTAGATAAGTTTCCAATTAATATCCCACGTTTTTTCTTTTCTTTCAAATCTCATATATTTGAATTTACAATATCTAATATCTAGTGTATTATTATTTGTATGATTTATGTGCATTTTGTATTATATATATATATATATATTATAAACATGTAAATTTCTCAAAACCTTCTTTTTAAAGTAGACTCTTGTTATTCATCTTCAACCAAGATTTCTTGGTAGACTAGATCTATGGTGATTTCTCTTTGGTATTCGAACTGTGTGAGATCGCAGATGTGTGAAATTTTGTTAATTGGTAATGTTTGGTGTCGATTTATCATTTGATTAGATATATTATTTTATTTTCTTGCTACTTGAGTTCATTGTAATGAATTTTGGCATATCATATCTTCTATAGAACTGATTGTAATAAGTTTTTGCATAATTGTTTATAATTTTTTCTAATAGTAAATGACATTTATTCTATAACATTTATTACTTTTTAATATTAATTCGTTTTTCTACTGGAATTTTAATTCAATAGTTGAAAATTTTCATTTATTACAATTAATATGGTTAATTAATTGAGAGATTTTTCCAATTTTAATTGAAAAACATATAATATGGAAATTAAATGAATTTTATAATTAAAATTTTAATTGCTCCTTTATATTAATTAAATGGTAATATATAACTAAAATTATTTTAACCTATTAATATTTTTATTACAATATTTTGTTTTTATATTTGGAAGTTAAATGGTATTTTATAATTAACCTAATATTGTTTTTTTATTATTATTAAGAGTGATTATTTTATAATTATGTTTTCTGTAGTTTATTTATTTCAATTATATAGGTACAATGTACAAGAATTTTAGTTTTTCTCTTGGATATTGTTAAAGTCAAAATATATATATCTCCTTAAGTCCTAAATTGAGTATATGCTATCTCTCACATATATTGTGCCTCTTTGTAAGCTTGTTTGTGCATGTTTATAGGCTTTTTTTTTTTTCCTATTTGTAGGCTTGTTGTGCCTGATTGTAGGCTGGATGAATTGATAGTCAACACACAAGATTGACTATTATAAAACTGTGATCAAGTTGCTAGTGGCTTCCTTAAATTCACTTTGGGTCAAAAGGAATTTTAGCTATCTTAATTGATTAATTTTAATTATTGGATGTGGTTGTTTTGTTACTTTATTACTCTCAATCTCACTGGACAAAATTAATGGGGTCTAACCAAAGAATAGCCTTTGATTAGACCCCTAAACTTAAAAACTAATTTTATTTCTAAAATTTGAATCGTGGGAAAACCAAAGAATGAAACTTTGGCTTGATTTCCTACATTAGAAAAGATTTTCTTTTATTTTACTTTTAAGAAGTTACTTATATTTGTTGGTTTGTGTTGCAGGTTTACTTATCAACTTTTCAAGTATAAGTTCTAGTGAAACTAAAAAGAGACTTTTCTATGCTCAACATTTGATTTTCTTCTTGCGGCCGTTTCTTTGATTTTTCTTCAATTGATTTTGGTTTAAAACAATAGTTCAACCTATTAAATTATCTGGGTAATAGTCATTTTGATATGAAAATTCTTTTGTCTAATTTTCAAGAGTATCTTTGCATGCTCTTTGGCTAGACAATGAATTTTGTTGGCTAGAGGAAATCTCTCCCCCAATTTATACTCCTTATAATTTATTCCCCACAAAAAAAAAGTTGATATATATATATATGGGAATTCTCCTATAGGGGCTTCACTTTAAGCCCTACCAGTAGGGCTCTCAGTGTTCTCGACCCGTGAGCAGTTTTCGGCGCGAATTTTTTTACGACCGTGTATATTGTAGCTATTTAGAGCATCCTGCAAATTTTCAGAAAATTCCGAATAGTTTACATAACCAAAAACTAAGTTCAAACATGTTGTTGCACGCGTGACTAATTCTTTTTATGCGCGTGGAAAATAACATGTTTGAACCTAGTTTTCGGTACTGTAAACTATTCGGAATTTTCTGAAAATTTGCAGGATGCTCTAAATAGCTACAATATAGACAGTCATAAAAAAAAAAGTCGCGTCAAAAACTGTTCACGGGTCGAGAAACACTGAGAGCCCCACCGATAGGGCTTCACTTTAAGCCCTACCGCTAGGGCTTTCAGTGTTTCTCGACCCGTGAACAGTTTTTGACGCGACTTTTTTTTATGACTGTCTATATTGTAGCTATTTAGAGCATCTGCAAATTTTCAAAAAATTTCGAATAGTTTACAGTACCGAAAACTAGGTTCAAACATGTTATTTTCCACGCGCATAAAAAGAATTAGTCACGCGTGTAACAACATGTTTGAACCTAGTTTTCGGTACTGTAAACTATTCGGAATTTTCTGAAAATTTGCAAGATGCTCTAAATAGCTACAATATTCACGGTCATAAAAAAAAATCGCGTCGAAAACTGTTCACAGGTTGTAAATACTGAAAGTCCTACCGATATAGGAGAATTCCCCTATATTAAAGTTTAATCCATCTTTGTAATACGTGTTTGTACGTGTCAAAGTTTGGAACCAATACCCACATGCAAACACTTTACGATTACCTGGCATGAATATCACATTAACCCGCGATACTATTAAAAACATCTTGAACGAACTTGAGTCATGCAAAGATTTAATTGCTTTAAGAAAGCATATCAGTTGAACTAGGATGGAAAAGAAATAATAACTGAAGTGATTAATTACTGTCACTACCGGTACTAGTACTAGCGATAAAATACGGTTTGACACATTGCTAATAGTAGATTCAGGATACCACCAGTGGCCTAGTGGTAAAGTAACATGTCTGAGGTTCTAGAGGTCAGGGATCGAATTTGGGTGATTTCCTCTGTTAGTGTGGAGTACCAATTTGAGGAGTCTTAAATGTGAGTACTTTGTGCGCCAGTCCAATCACCTATGACTTCTGCCTCATCATTCGTTTAGCAATAGTTAGTTGATGGGGCTCAGGTGACACACTCCATCATAAGTGGAGGCAACCCGCCGAATAGGGTTTTGGCAAATATTCCTAAGGGTTGGAGCTCTCATGGTAACACTCATAGAGGAGAGCCACACTAGTAGTCCCCTCCACCCTTTTTTTCATAAAAAAAAAAAAATAGTACACTCAGGTTATCCAAATGATGAAATTTTTATTATTAATTCCTTGTTTTGTTAGGGATAAACAAATGATGACATTTTTCAGTATGTTAATAAAATATAGGAAATTTTTACGATAGGAGCATCAAAAAAAGCCATTCCACCATGCTTTTTTATATTATCGATCTATGAACAATTTTTGGCGCAATTTTTTTATAATCGTGTATATTGTAGTTATTTAGAGCATCTTGCAAATTTTCAGAGCTCTTTTATATTCTCGACCCGTGAATAGTTTTCGACGCGAGTTTTTTTTATAACCATGTATATTGTAGTTATTTAGAGCATCCTGCAAATTTTCAAAAAATTCCAAATAATTTACAATGCCGAAAACTAATTTAAAAACAGTTTGTTGCACGAGTGACTATTTTTTTATGAGTGTGGAAAACATGTTTGAACCTAGTTTTCGGCACTGTAAATTATTTGAAATTTTCTAAAAATTTGCAAGAAGCTCTAAATAACTACTGTTGACCACGATTTTGGCCAACGACGAGTAGACGTCAAAACTACAGTAAGATTTGAATAGAAAATAACGACACAAATAATTTTATAGTGGTTCGGGCCCAATTTGTTAGTAATAACCTAATTCACTTGGAGTTGTGATAGATGTAGCATACACTTAAGATCAGATGGATCTGAGTCAACTGAGTTTCTCAATTGTAACTAGAAAAATACAAAGTTTCTCTCTCTAGAGAATACAAGCTTTCTCTCTCTAAGTTCTCTCGGAAAATGCCCAAAGTAACAGTCCCAAAGTCTCAAAATTAGAAAGACTAAAAATCTAAAAGTCTCCAAAAGATCAGATCCCCCCAATATTGCCATGAGCCATTTATTTATAAGCTCATGGATCGTACATGAAAAATATCCCGTTTTGACAGGATTCTTGGTTGTTTCAACTAGGGCTGGCAATTTTCGATACGACACGATGACACGACTCGAAAACGACACGAAATAAATGGGTTTGGGTGACACATTTAATTTTCGTGTCATAATCGTGTCGACACGTTTAACACGTTTATTAAACGTGTCATTTTCGGGTCAACCAACTTAACCCGAAAATGACACGCTTAAGACACGTTTAAGATTATATAAACATTTTAATTTATTTATATTATGTTAATCGTGTCAATTTCGTGTCGTGTCATTACACGTTTAATTTTGTATTAATCGTGTCAGTTTTAGATTTTGGTCAAATGACAAATTTATTAAACGTGTTATCGTGTCGACACGTGTGACCCGCTAAGATAATCGTGTCGTGTAGGGTTTGGATTTCTGACACGAATAATAATCGTGTCGTGTACGGGTTTACTCTAATCGTGTCGTGTCATAATCGTGTCGACATGAATTGCCACCCCTAGTTTCAACCAACTTCAACTAATAAAATAATAAACAAATTCAAATTACAACAATATAGTTATTACTTCGCGATATTTGAGAGATTCGTGCAGTAGTTGGGAGCGATTCGGGTTGAAGTTGTTACTGAGGTTCTGTAAAGAAGTCACTGGACAGTTAACTCTTGAAATTCTGACACATCCGGTCGGCTACATCCTCAATCTGGCATAACTGGTCAGATGAAACCCATTTCTGAGGTGATTGGTCGGGTGAAACCTATTTTTGAGGTGACTGGTCGGGTGAAACCCCTTTCTGAGGTAACTGGTCGGGTGAAACCCCTTTCTGAGGTAACTGGTCAGGTGAAACACTCCCTGACTAGTTAAATCCTTACCTGGTCGGACAAACACCCCTTTTGATGTGTCTAGTCGGGTAAGATTCTTTCCTGACAAGTTAAAATTCTTATTCAGTCAGGTAAATCGTTTCCTGACCAGGTAAAACCATCTTCCGACCAGTGATATCACAATTTCGTAGGTCATTTTCTAGCATTTGCACTTTTTTTAGCCAACACATTTATTAACCAATAATGTATTTCTTGATGATCCCCTTGACGATCGTGCCATATGTCAGTCACCGGGATAGGATTTTTTTTTTTAAGCCATTAGCATAAAATCCCCCTAAAATATATTTAATGTACCATAGAATCCTCCTAAAATATATTTACTGTATTATATTATATTTTGACATGACAGTGCTTGTCTTTCATCATTCCATAACATGGTCGATTTGTTGGTGTGAAAAGACATTTATTTATCAAAGATAAAGATTTTGTGGGTTATTAGCTAGAATGTACGGTTTTGATGGAAGGAAACGACGGTCGGGCAGCGGGTAGCAAACCCAACCCACCAGGCTGGAGGCCCACCCACCTCACCATAAAATAGATGGGCCCGTTAAGTCGGTAATCAGTACAAAAATAGCATTCGCCAACTCATAAAATTAAATGGGATACCACTGGCGCTCTGACCACTCTAATTTGGTTAAATTTCACCATTGGACCCCATCCACACCATAGATCACCGTCACTATGAGATGTTCAAAGTGGGCATTAAATGGACTACAGCATCAGCTCCAAAGTCCCCGTTCCATTTGTACAATTTCTCTATTGTTGAGTGTTTCTTTTTTTTCTCCTCCTTTTAAGTAAAGAATATTCGGAGGCAATTTACATTAATGCTTCAAACTGTGGTTTTATCGAATTTGCCACATGCAAAGTAATGGGTTTAATGCTCACTAACTAACACGAGACCCAAAATAAAAATCTAAATAAAATGAAATTTTCGTTTTTCTGAAGTTCTAATCCTATAATTTATCATCGTCAGTCCTTTTTGTGCTTCATTTGGCAATTAGGGAATCCTGTGCACCACTTCTCCCATACATATCTCCCAAGATGAAATTTAACCCTTCTAAGAACATAAACAAAAAAAGAGCACAAGGTCATCGCAAAGTAAATACTTTATATTCAGCTTAAATTACCAAAGACTTCTAAGATATATCTAAAAGACCAACTCTACTATCCTTCTCCGAAATGTCAAGGAAAAAAGAACCTGTTAAAACAAGGTGAGTTGCCTACAAGGAGAGTCCTACAGAGTGCAATTATTTACTCTTTCACTAAAACTAACAGCCAAATAAGGCACTACCTAGAGCAAAGCCGGTCCATTTGGCTTTCTCTCCTGCTGACCTTCCCATGTGCCTCCAGGTGAGCTCCGACCACCACCCCCTCCGTAAGTTGAAGGTGCTGTAATATCAAAACCACCGCTACCGCCCAAGGAATTGAGCAAAGCAGAAAGCCCACCCGTAGAAGCCCCAACACCACCACCACCACCGCCGCCTCCACCTATGCTCAGACCAAGAAGATCACGCGTCATCGGCTGACTCCCGAAAGTCAACGATGGGCCCATGACTAGATCTGTCAAGCCAGAATTTCCACCAGACTGAAGCCCAAGCCCAAGCCCAGCTGCCACTGTCGACGCAACACTTTCCGGCTTTATTTGAGTACTATTCCACTGCGTTGCAAGACTGTCTTTGCCGGAGGAGGATGATGTTGATGTTGTCAAGCCAAAACTGCACAACAGCGAGGCATTTGAAGCCGCTGCACCCATTTGGGCTGCTTTTTGAAGCAATGCCGTTGCAGACATGGCTGGAGGCTGCAGTGGTGATGAGCTAAAGTTGCGGTGCTCGGGCTGGTCTTGTGTTTGATAGAGAGAGGAGCCGCCATTGTTGGACAAGTAAAGTGATGTAGAGAGAGAGAGGGATGTGGGCTCCAAATCGGCAACTGTTGGAAGAGTAGTGGAACAATGTGAGCGGCCAGCCATTAAATTGGAGAATGAGGAATTAGCTAATGCATGGGATGGGTGAGGAACTGGGGCAACGCTTGAAGGAGCAAATATGCTGGCAAATACAGTACTAGTGCTACTGCCATTACTACTGGAGCAAGTGGTGGCAGTGGAATTGGTAGTCAAGACAGTTGTGGCCGCCGGCGTCGGTGGAGAAAGACCTACTCCGTTATCAGGCAATTCTGGGATACAAAAAACAAATTAATAGAATATACAAAAATTAATACGAAAAACTGAAAAAGGACATGAAAAGGAGATATAGGGAAAACTGTTAGCTAAAATACTACGGAACAGAAACCAAAAGGAAAGGAAAAAGGGCGCTGGAGAGCAAGGATTCCCCGTCGGAACTTTTCAAGTCCTAATTAAAAAACGAAATAACAACTTAAAACTTGAAAGCCCCATATAAGTAAAAAGGACAAGCAATTATGGCATCCTTTCCCATCAACCCTTTTCTCTTTTTTTAAATGTTAGCCATAGTACCCCCTCGATCCTTGAGCTTCTTTATCAACCGTGCAACCAGTTCACAGCCCGTGAATAAGCAGGGCTAAGTAAAATAGTATATACCCCATAAGTTTTATAATTACTTATCCATCTCCCACTGTCAAATACCTACTATGATGAACTACTGTCACTGCCTTATTCCTCATATAAGTAAGCATGTAACGACATAATTCAGAAGAGACTTTAATATTGTATAATATATTTACAAACAGCCATAACCATAAACACCAAACTAACATATATATATATATATATTAAAGAATTATTCTTTTCATCAGAAGACAACCAGAGTTCAAGATAAATAAATACAAATACATAAATAATTAAATAAATTCATTTAAAATAGTAATAATAATTAAATAAATTAAAAAATGTTGTTACAATTGCATTATTGTATCACAACGCACGGAGCAACTAAATTTTCAAAGTCACCTAGCTAGTTTGACCTACGTAATGAAGGAAATATAGAATTTAAATAGCAACATGAAATAATAGAATTAGAGATGGACCCTATTACCTGAGCTCTGAATCGACAAAGAAGGAGACATCACAGAGGCCGACGGAGTCAGAGGCGGCGGAGGCGGCGAAGCCACCGCTACCTTTACATTGGAATTCCCAGCGTCTGAGCTAATTGCTAGGGTTTGAGACCTAGCGCTTTCCTCCGCTAACGCATCACAGAAAGCCCTATGCGTTATGAAGCTATCCCTTCTGCCAAATTAATCAAATATATTAGTAGCCCACCTGAGGAAACTATTTTTTATTATAAAAAGCAGGTTTCGCGGAAAATGATAACAAAAAAGAAACCTTTCTCAGACAAAAAAAAATATAAAAAAAACGTAACAAGAAAAAGGAACGAAAAAAAAAACCTTGAGAATAAAGTTCCGCAATCGCATTTATACTCTCTGGTACCACAAGTTTTCATGTGCGCTTTCCAATCAGATTGTACGGCGTATTTCTTCGAGCACCGCTCACACTTCCACTTCTTCTCACCGTGTTTTCTACAAAAGTGCTTCTTGATTCCAGTGAGATCACCGAGAGCTCGTGCCGGATTGTGGTGAACGCACGAAGCCTCTGGACAAACGTAAACTTTTTTCCGTATCTCTTTCGTCGTTCGTTGCCGTAGCTTCCATGGCAAGTTGTGTCCTCGGCGGTGAAGTTGAAGATTCTGATCACGCTGAAAGCCTTTGTTGCAGATCTCACAAACGAAACGATTCGTCGCCATTAGAGTCTTCGGCGATAAAGCAATCACTTCCGCACCCGGATCTAAATCACCCCAAATTTATTAAATATATAAATAAATGAAAAAAAAAAAGCAAAATTTATTATTTTGCAAGCTTTATTTGTTTGTTCATGCAGTAACCTTACCAGGCATTCCAGGGAGGTTGCGCTTCTTCTTCGGAAGTACTGCGTCAACAGGAACAGGCGTCGTTTGGTAGCCGGAGGAAGATACACTAGCCTCTCCGGCAGAAGCTATAGAAACCGCCATTGGTGAGGAATTCTCTAACTCTCCCATTAAGTTCGACTAGGGGTTTTTCTTTCAATCTTCGAGCTTAAGAAAGATAACGTAGGGTTTGGATTCAAAGCTCATTAACCGATAAGCATAAACTTTGTTCTTGTATAGACTAGCTCCAACTCGTACATCAGTACCCTTGCATGAATTCTCTATACAATTTTTTCCTTAAGAAAGCTCAAATGAAAGCAGTTGAAACGAAAAATTCTGGTTCCCAACTATCATCGGGGTCGTCGCCGGAGAAAGGCAGTCTCGTAGGGCGGCGGCTGCATAGCTGGCAGAAGAAGGAGAGCAATAGAATGAGATACAGACGGGAAGAGAGAGATTTGAACAAACTTCCCGAATAAATTATAATAATAAAAAAAGTGAAATGGAAATGTTTAAATTAGTTAAAGCGGCGCCAGTTAACCATGGTTTATTGTTGAACCCGTACTTTTTAACCATGGTTAGGGACCTACCTGGGGGTAAAGTTTAATCTCCTGGCTATTTATTAAAATCTATCCGTCCACGTGTCACTATCAGCGGGTTTACGACAATTGTCGGAAGTATTCGGACTAGCGGTGTTTGTCTTTTAGCAAAAAATGTTTAAATTATTGTTATCTATACGGCATACTTATTTTTGAGCATTTTAATAAGGGATGAGTAAAGACAATGATGCCCTCTATCAACCCTTATCTTTGCGTTTTGAATAGGGATCGTTTTGTGCTTGTCAATTCGTTGAATTATAGGAGAAAAAGTGAATTTGTGTTGTTTGTTTATTTACCTGATTTCCAGCTTTCATTGGCACAAATTTTCTCTGAATTACAAAAATGCCACTTAACCGATAAGGACGAGAAAGACAAACCTGGACAATTTGTATACTTTGTCTTACGCTTCAGTGGCTTTTTCGTGATTTTGCTGCAAAATCACGCCCACATTTGTCCTACTAATACGGCGTATTTTACACCCAAATTACTATAATACCCCTCTCTGTTCCTTGTACCACCAGAATGCCCTCCTGATATTTCTGTAAATAGCCTTACAAATTTGGTAGCTCTGGAAAGGTTTTGCCCTTTGGGTCGACCGTACAAATTGGCGCCAAATGTCGGTAAATCGCTTAAAAAAGGTCACCATAACGTGCGCGCACAACCAGCACGTTCTTCAGTTTTGCCAATACTGAGATTTGGATCACGTAGTAGACAACCCCATCGTATGTAACAGTACATCGAGACTAACAGCCGTTGATCATCATCGGATTTTCCATCCAACGATTAAAATGATGAAAAATATATTAAAAATGTTAGTTTCGGATGCAGGTCATAATTGTGGCTTACCAAAACGGTAATGGAGGAAAAAAAAAGTTGTTTCTTTCGTACAGTCCTGAATTAAAAACCCAATATAAACAGGACAGCTACGCCTACGCAAAGGCCACCTTCTTTTTCAAAAGGAAAGGCATGATTACACAGACTAGGGTATTTTCGACATTTCCTCAATTAGTACTATTTCAGAATTCAGACTGTTAGACATAACATTTTGGACCCACCGACTGGCAACGTCAGATGCTGGCGTGTATCTTTAGAGTGTGAAAGCCCAAGCTCCCCCAATACCAATAGCTATCCTATTTATTTATTTATTTATTTATTTAAACCTTCCTTTTTAGCATGAATTTGTCCTATTTTTTTTTTTTTTTTAAAATCAAGAAAAATCACTCCTTTTAACTCGTACGTGTAAAATAAAAAATAAAACAAACCCAATAGTTTATTAATTATTTGTAATGAAAACCCAATAGTATATGTTTGATGGGTCACATAAAATCTAGTACTTAAATAATATAATGAAATCAACAAAAAGATGTGAATTTATTAATTGTGGGTTGTTTGTGCTGAGTGAGTGTAAGAACAAAGATTCTCCTTTTAAAGGTTTTGAAATTTGATTAATTAATGACTAAACTTCTGATTTAAAAAACAGAAAAATAAAATAAAATAAAATAAATTCAATATAAACAACATTAATAAATTAAGTCTCATCATTTGCTTATGTTATGCCAATTTAGTGAAAAATGCTACAAAGACAGGATCTGCGTTTGGATTACACAGCACCAAATTGGCTGCAAATGATAAGTCAAAATATGCATTTGTTTTTTGGTCTGTTTTTTGGCTCGTAGTTTGAATGATTACTCTTGTCTTGTTTCGTAGCGTTGAGTCTTTTGGCAGGTTTTTCTTTTTCTGTGGATGTGGATGTGGACGGTGGACTTGCATATGTAATCTTGTTTTATAATTAATTAGAATTATACAAAGATTACTGTTTGTGATTCAATATTTTTAGCTAGAAGTGTCAAGCACATCTAAAAACTAGAATAAAGCAAATTGTAAAATGACGCCTCTCCTTAACAATATTTATTTCTAATTAAAAAGGGTTTTCAATTATGATCGTATGAATAAATGAGCAAACTTAACATGATGAAATATTTTCATTCTTTATGTTTACATTAAACTGAAAAGAAAAAAAGAAAAAAAAAAGCAGTTAAACAATAAATGAGATGATTGTACCAAAGAAAAATTAGTTGCACATTATTTTGTATAATTGACCAAGAGCAAATAAAAGATATATATATATATATATATTGTAAATTGCTATTTGCAGATTCTCTTCACACTTTTATTTCTTTAATTAATTATTACCAAATATATAATTTTGATAAATAAAGTAAATGTCCTCCTTAAATATTATAAAACAATATAAATTCATTTTTAGTACAACTACAAAAAAAAAAAACTAATATATTACTTTTTAAATTAACTGATTTTTTTTTAAAAAAACGGATACATTTTAAATTTTACAAATATATATTTTTTTAAGATAATGGAAATTTTTTATTAATAATCCATTCAACAAAAATATATAACATATCAAATTATTTATCAAGCTAATTCAAATGACATATTTGGAAGATTTCTAATAGGTTACTACTCATAGATGTGTACTAACAATTATGAAGATGTGGCAACATAATGACTTGGTATAGCAAGTCACTAAATATTTTTTTTTCTACATTAATTTCGAATTTTCATATATAATGCTTAAATAAGATTTTTTGTAATTCTTTAATTTAATAAATATGTGACCGCCATTTAGTAGGTAACATTTCCAAAAAAATTTAAAAAATCAAAATTTATTTTTAGAAATATTAAGTAACAACTATAAATATGGATCATTCATCTTAATTTAATGATTAATATTAAAGTAATCATCCATGGATAGTAACCATTAAGAATGCCCCCAACCTCAATAATAGATTATGCCCTAAAATCAATCAAAACACTATTATTAAAAATAAAACGACGTTCCTTGTCCCGTCAAATGATCATAGGACAAGGGATCAATGACCAACTAGTCAAATCCCAAATCCAAATCTAGAAAAGATCAAACCAAGGATTGTGCAAACTAAACATATCGAGTGGCTCCACTAAACTAACCTAGTGAAATATTTCCTCAAAAAGCACCAACCCCATCAAAGAGGTAGTGGGACAATGGATGATAGGCACCATTATTGCGCAAACTAAACATACTAAAATCAAATACAAAAAACTAAAAATAACATCAAAAGCAATCCAAATGGAAAATCAAGGCAGAAACCCACGGCAGCCCAACTTGTCCACCACGACACCAACGCCACCTATACAGAAACTGAGCCTCCTTCTATTATCCTTCGTCGATGATGCACACAACCCAACAAATCCAATCTCACCACCATCAAGTGCCACCACATAAGCAAAACACGAATAAAGGAGCCTAGAGTTGACGTCAAAAAAACCAACGAGCCACTGAATGAACGATAACACGACCAAAAGGACATGGAAGACACCACAGAAGCATTTTCATAATACCAAAATCTCTCGACCAAAGCCCCACCCAAGCCCAAGTACAGCCCGGTGAAGCCATGGCCAAGAAAATATCCTCCCTCCAAGGCCCTTAGTAGGTCGCACAAAGGAAACCTTAGGGTTTCTTGAGAGAGTCTTTTTTATACCTTTATTTTAATTTTTACAAGTATGAAAATTGAATATTATGATTTTACTTCAAATTTGATTTAAATGGTATTAGAAATAATATAGTGGAAAAGAACGAAATATATATATTAAAATATTTAATTGAAGAACATAAATACAAAAATACAATACAAAGAATAAACTAAAGTCGAGACATGCAAAAAGCGCTTTCCTTAAAGAAGATTTGCCCCCTCTACATGAACAATGCTAGAGGATTCGTGAGCAATCACTTCTCATAATACAGCAGCTATCAAGCAGGACGAAAGCACCACTGTGTTTGTGTTTGCTTAGGCGAACTCAAAACAAACCTTCCCTCTATCACCAGAAAATACTACAAAGACAGGAAAGAGAAAGAGACCAAGACTATTGTGTGTGAAACTCTGTATCTGTGTGCCCTAGAATGAGAGGAGAAGTCTAATTTGATAGGCTTCATGGACAGTTGAAAATGTGTGTGAATCAAGTGCATTAATGACCAAATATCCCACAAATCTAGAATCTTAATTTCTAAAAATCAATCATAATTATTCACACTTATTCTAATAATATCCACCAGTTACCCAAAGTGATTTTCTAAAAATCAATTAGAATTAATCACACAATATTCTAATATCTCAATTTTGACCAAAGTGATTTGCTAAAATCAATCAGAATAAATCACACAATATTCTGATAATCTCATCTTTAATCAAAGTGATTTGCTGAATCTTTACCATTTTAGGCATCAATTTCTCATTCACTCAATATTTCCAACAATCCCCCACATGAACGAAATTGATCAACATTAAACCACATTTCTTATGTAATTAATTAATTATCAATAAAGTAGTAGAAGTCATTTTGTTCAATCAAATTGCGTTGTTTACATGTTTTATTACATGATTAATTATTATTAATACAAACGTTTATAAAATCCCGAACATATGTATAGTTACAATTATAGTGACTCGTTCACATTGGATTAAAATTGTAATTATATGTTCAAAAGAATTTTGTCCTAAGATAAAATCAGTACACTGGATTTTTACTGATTGGGTAATCTACGATAAGATTTACTTACACATTTGGTGTGATGTCATATCCAGGACATTTACCAAGTAGATAGCATCAGATGGATTTTGTTACATTGGATTGGACCGGTATTGATTATTTACAAGATAAGTAAGTATCGTTATTATCTAATCTAATCATATCACAATGTTGACCATAGGTCAATTCAATCTTAATTCTGAGTGATTAATAATCTGCTAATTGTATTATTCAATTCTTTTGATTTGTTCGTTACTAGCTTACCCTACAGACTAGCTCCTACTTACATATTGAAGATTTGGTAGTATAATTGAGTGAGAGTATTTATCATAGATATAAAATCTATACTTTTGTTTAAGAAGTGAAACGATGATTTCCTTATATCTTGGTTCAAGTGTTAAATGATAGAGTACTCATTTCTGTAATTAAATTTTCAAAAATATCATTTACAAGGACCTTTGTGGGAGTTAAGGATAAAATACCAATGAGGGTAAAATGGTAATTTTCACCCGTCTCATTAGTAGATCATCTATAGAGGATTGAATGATGGTTATGGCTATAACAATGGATAACGTATTACATTTGATGTAAAGTGTTCTATGAATTCAAGAGTGCAATTTTGAGTCTATAGTAGAATCACAAGGAATTAATAAAATAGTGAAATTATTTGTTATAAATAAACTCATGGTAACTTATTGAAGCTTGAGTTCATGGAGTCGTGGTCCCCATGTTATCTCTTATCAAAATTAACCTAGTAGTCTTGAATAATAAATTTAATTATTAATTATAAAAATATCATATTGACTAGGTCAATGAAAATAAATAATGTTAACTTATTTATTGATATTTTGTGAGAAAAGAGATAGAAAAAACTTTGAGGTTTTTATTGTAAAGTTTAAAAAAAAAAGAGTATTATAGCTAATTGGGATAATTTTGTTAATATTGATATATTAGTATTAATATTAATAAAATGAATTAAATAAATGTCAAAATTATAATTGGTTAATTTTTGACGAGTATTTAATTAATTATAATTATTAAATAATTAAATTAAAATGAGAAACTAAAGCATATTTTATGTCCTAGGTAAAACCCTATACATATTAGTTATAGAATACATTAGGTCAGATGAATTTGATAAGGTAGATATTCACTACTAATATTCTATACTTAGTCGCCCACTCTCTCTTAGTTTTCTCTCTAGGAATTATCTTCTCATGTGTTGAGACTTGCCCACACAAACACTAGGTTGTTTTAGAGAAAGGCTTGTAAGATTGTGGTCTTGTTTCAGAGCGGTTTGGATTCCTTGCAATACCTAGCATTCAACAAGGACAAAAGGTTATGGAATCCAAAGGGTGTAGTTATTGTTCCGCTACGCAACTTGTAAGTACTCTAATGGTTTTATTATTGTATTTACGTATCTCTGTAATATTCACATGCTTGTATGATTTTATGCTTTCTACTGTGTATATTGCTTTGAATATATATTTATAGGGAGCATGCATACAAACTTATATAAATGAGATCCTACAACAATAAGGTGATAGAGTTCTAGGGTTGATATTTACGTAGGATAGGTGGGTGTTATCCTTTGAACCTTCCCTTGTGAGAATACATTTACTTTACTAAATGATCAGTAGACGCAATGTCTTTGAACTATTCTATCGTTTCTGTAAACGATGATATATCTCACATAGATATCTTCCAGGCATAGTTTCAGCTCTCGTGGTATGTTCATTTTTGGCCTTGAACATCTGCCTGGTTCTGTGAGAGGTTTTAGAGAATTGAGCGCCTACAATTCTCCTTCGAAGTGGCCTCACTTCTCTCTTACATGGGTGACCTCTTATCTATGAGCAATCCCACACTACTCTGCTCGGACTTCCGACGCGTAAAGGTCAATAAAAGCTTAAGCTTAATCTCTTTCCACAACGGGCATCATTGTTTCATCATTGAAATGGGTAGGGGTAATCCCCCACAGTGATCCTAATCGGTCTCCATAACTAGGTTGTCCCATTGAACCTAGATCTTGTGATCTCCAGTCAACTAGGTTGGGTTTCCTTTATATCGACTTTAATTTCCTTTGGGCTTAAGTCTCATTCCTTCTGATGTCTTTTCAACTTGATCTCTGTTTAACTATTTGGTTAGCAGATCCGGAACGTTATCTTTTGACTTCACATAATCAATCGAGATAGCTCTAGTTGAGATCAGTGGTCTAACAGTATTATGTCGTCGACGTATGTGTCTAGACTTGCCATTATACAAAACATTTTGTGCCCTGCCAATTGTTGTTTGGTTATCACAATGTATACATACTGCAGGCACATTTTTAGGCCATTCTGGAATATCCTCCAAGAAATTATACAACCATTATGCTTTTTCACTACATTTATCCAAAGCTACAAACTCATATTCCATCGTGGATCTAGTGATTATAGTTTGTTTTGAGGATTTCCATGAAACACCTGAGCCACCTAGAGTGAACACATATCCATTAGTACACTTCAAGTTTTAGATGTAAGATATACAGCTTGCGTCAGTGTATCCTTCAATAACTTCTGGATCTCTGGTATAGTTCAACCCATAGTTACGAGTATATCGCAAGTACCTAAGTACTCTTGTAATTGTCTTCCAGTGTTCAACACCATAATTACTTGTGAATTAACTTAAAGTACTTATAGTGTAGGCAATATCTGGTCTTGTACAGCTCATCAAGTACATTAGACTGCATATCACTCTAGCATACTTTGCTTGAGAGACATTGTCGCCTTTATTATTGGACAAATGATGGCATATGTCAATTGTTGTTCTAGACACACCAGAATTATTTTTATTGTCAAGAATTGTGTCCACATAGTGTGACTGACTCAAACTAAGTCCAACTGGCGTCCCTATAATTTTTATTCCTAAAATTACATCAACAGTGCCATGTCCTTCATCTCAAACCTTGAGTTCAACATATCTTTGGTAGATTTTACCATTCGTTGGTTGCTTCGGACAATAAGTATATCATCTACATACAAACAAATAATAATATATCCATCATTTGTATTTTTGATATTAACACGTTTGTCATACTCATTGATTTTGAAGCCACTTGTCATCGTGACACTGTCAAATTTTTTATGCCATTGCTTTGGAGCTTGCTTAAGTCGAGCTTGCTTAAGTCCATATAAGGACTTTACCAATTTGCACACTTTCCTTTCTTTTTCTAGAACTACAAAACTATAATGCCCTCCTAATCCACGATCGTTACACTGTGTACTTAAAATTGTGTCAAACCTGCTGATCAAGTCATTTGGCTTAAAGCGTGTAACTAAGGTTAATGATAAGGGTTAGGGTTAAAAAATTTGGTCAAAGAACCATTGACTTTTATTGCAAAAGTATTATATAACATGGGATCCCAAAATATTACAACTCAACTATTAAAAAGGATGGATACATAACAAAAGTTACATCAGCCGGCCTAAGCGGTAAAACAGGGCTATAACCCTAGTTCTTCTGAGATAACCCCGGCCGTGATGATCGAGCAGCCGCCCGCATATGTACACGTTACCATCGAAGCTCTCCAACTTATGGCTGGTTAAGCTTCCCCTTTCCCTTACCTGCACCACAAAGCACCCGTGAGCCGAGACTCATCAAGAAAGCAGAACGTACAACAGCAAAGAATATAACTTTAAAATAACCATTCAATGGTAATCAATAACATTAATTCATAGCTAGTATCATATACGCTCAATCACTAGATCACTAGATCAACTTGGGGCCGCTGCCCTACTCGGTTGGCCTTTAATCTAATTCACGGGCCTATGCCCTAGCTACGCGACCATAGAGTCACCTGGGGCTTCACCCTTAGCTCTATCTCACTAGCCATAGAGCTAGCCCAACCCCTGTGGTTCACCTTCGACCTTAGAGTCGATCAACGTAATAGTACGTTGCTGGTTTAGGCCAATGCCTTTCGACCAGCGCACAACGCGCTATTGTCGTCCTTGACTTATAAGTCAAGCCCTGATCAAGGATTACATACCTTACTTATAAGAAACAGATGTGGATAGGCACATCCAAAAATTAAGCACATATTCATGTTAATCATATAATCTCATTAAATAACCATTTCCACAATGCTAAACATATTCACATAACGAGGCCACATGCCGTAACCATAGAATTCATGTAACGAATATACGCACTTAAGCATTTATCGTCAAGCATTTAGAACAATAGCCTAATAAAACCAACTCTGGGGCCTAAGCCCTAATCAGATTAATATATAACAAACGGGCCAAGCCTTAATCACATACAACATGTTCCGGGTGCAGTTTTCTTACCTTAAGTCCAAGCAAGCGCAAACAAGAACGACCATCAAGCACGATCCCGGTTCTAAGCCCTTAGCGATAGCCTAAGTCACAACCATAAAATAGGATTCTATCAATATCGAGCGATCAAAGGCTTTCGGACCAAGTCCTAATCTCTGGGGCCTCGGGTTCCACCAAACCGGGCAGTGGAAACAATCCCGAGCCTCTAAGGTTGAGTTCCCATGCTCAAAATCTTCTTCGGGTCCAAAAACACCCTAAGAGCCGCGGCCCCATGCCCCTATGCCGCGAGCCGCCTCCAACCAGAGGCTCAGCCTCCCCAACCACCAGACACGCGCCGCGACCCAGCCATGGTGGTTCCGCGGCCCGCCCTTGCAGAAGAGCCCACCTTGGCTCCCAATGGTTCTAGAGGGTCGCATCACACCAAGATTAGAGCCGCGGCCTGACCCCTTCGAACCCAGAAAAAACCTTCATTTCAGTAGCCAAATCCCATCCAATTTAAACCAAAATCATCCCAACAATACAATTAAATCAATACAACAGCTCTAATATGCTCCCAGCAATAAAACCCAACAGAAAACTAGTCCCAAAACTCATTAAACCACCAATAAAATCTTTGAACTTTAAGAGCTCAAGAACACATAAAACCAGCCATGAAAACTCAGAATTTAATGCCCAGAAATCAAAATTCAATGCTCACCTTAATTATTGTTTGAATCCACAAGTTGTGACAGATAAATCCCCAAGTCCTAAGCTTCAATTCTTGTGTCTTCTAGTTAAAATCCCCTTGATTTCCAATGGTTTAGCTTGAGAGAGTATTGAGAAAAGAAAAGATTGAGCTGAGAGAAAGGGAGGGGGTCAGTTTAGGCAGCTTCCAATTGTTTCCCTTATTTTTGTCTTATTTAACTTAAGTCACTTAAGTTAATCCCAAGACTCGGGGTACCAAAAACGTCCCCGAGGGAAAAATGGTAAACTTCCTCAATATTCCCTCCTAAACACTCTAACTCCAAATATATCCAAATATTTATCTAATACTCAAAATACCTCTTGACTCGTCCCGAGTCGGGTATCGGGTCCTGTTGTGACTTTCCTGCTAACTTGCTCCCTAGGATTGCCTCGTGCCGAATAATCCAAGTAAACCCACATAATAATGTGGTCTCTCACATATATCACATATATGCACACAAATACACATTTATGCCCGCAACAGGCCAAATTACCAAAGTCGCCCTTCTAATAAGAAGCGGGCCCACATGCATATTTAATACCCCTAAATATGCACATCTAATCATATTATCACGTAATTTACATAATTACAATTAACATAGCAATTAAACACATATTTTCACATATTGCCATCCCGGCCCCCTAATCAAGGCCCTAAGCCTTATTAGATAATTTTGGGACGTTACAGAAATCCTCGGGTTGTTCCATGTAGATCTATTCCTCAAGATCTCCATTTAGAAAGACAGTTTTTACATCCATTTGGAGGACTTCAAGATTTCGCACTGCAGCAATTACCAAAATCATACTTATGGAATTTATTCTCGTCACAAGAGAATAAGTCTCAAAGTAGTCATGGCCTTCTTGTTGTTTGTAACCTTTTATTACAAGTCTAGCCTTATACTTATCAATTGTTCCATTTGTTTTCATTTTTCGTTTGAAATTTCACTTAGACTCTAGAGGTTTACATCCAGGAGGAAGGTCAACTAGTTCCCAAGTGTGATTTTGCATGATGGAATCAATTTTGCTTCTTATGGCTTCCTTCCATAAAGGATCCTTAGTAGAGCTCACAACTTATTTATATGTTTGAGGTTTTGCCTCTACCATATAAGTTAGAAAATCTGGTCCAAAAGAATTTTCTATCCTTGCCCTTTTGCTTTGTCTTGGCTCTACTTGGACCTCTTCACTCTCTTCTTTTATAGGGTGTCTTTTGTTCTTTATTTTTGGGAATCTTATTTAAAAGATAGTTAGCCGACAAAATGCCTTCACCTGACATGTTCTGTGGCAATCCAGAACTTATTAACATAGCATTCATCAAGTCCTTTAGAGTGTGATTTTTTCATTTTTCCACTCCATTGGATTGAGGAGAATAAGGTGGTGTGACCTCGTGAATAATTTCGTGTTGTGCATAGAATTCACCAAAAGGTTGTACGTATTCACCACCACAGTCACTTCTTATCATCTTAATTTTCTTATTAATTGATTTTCAACATCTTGCTTATAGAGACTAAATTTCTCTATAACTTCATCCTTTCTTTTTAGAAAGTATACATTACAATACTTTGTACTATCATCAATGAAAGTAATAAAGTACTTGTTACCCCCTCTTGTTTGAGCAAACTTTAAATCACGAATTTCATTGTGAATTAAATCGATGGGTTCAGTGTTTCTTTCAATTGTTTGGAATGATGACCTGGTTATTTTTTCCTCTACACAAGTTTCACACTTATGTTTGGAATCAATATTAAATGTGGATATGTGATTCAAGTTAATTAGTCTAAGCAAAGTATCATAATTAACATCACCTAGTCTACCATGCCATAAATTTGAAGACTCAAGCAAGTAAACGGAAGAAGTAGTAGCATTATTATTATTAATAGTCTTTGACTTAACATGCATTACATTCATCTTCCACATTTCCTCTTTTACATAAATTTCCCAACAGGAACACCAACTTTAGTCAGTACAATTTTCTGGGACTCAAAAACCATCTTGAATCCATGTACGCTCAGCAGCATTCCAGAGATCAGATTCCTGCGAATGTCAGGCACATACAACACATTCTGTAGCTTGACACTCTTTCCAGAAGTCATCTTCAAGTACACAGTACCTTGCCCCTTTATCTCAGAGGTTGTCGAGTTGCCCATGTAGAGCTTCTCCCCATTTTCCATCAAAGTAAGGTTGGAGAAGGAAAACTTGTTCATACAGACATGATGAGTAGCTCAAGTATCGAGCCACCATTCCTTTGGATTAGCATCCACCAGGTTTATTATAGAGACCACAACACATAGGTCTAGGTCAACGACCTTTTGAACCATGACTTCCACAACATTTGCCTCATTGCTTTTCTTTTTTGGCAGTCTGCAATCCGATGATTTATATCTCGCCTTGTTGCAATTAAAACACTTCCCTTGCAATTTCGGCTTCTTTGAAACTTCACCTTTTGGTTCTAGTTTGGACCCTAGCTGTAATGCCCCAAATTTCCTAATAAGGTTTAGGACCTTGATTAGGAGGTCGGGAGGACCATAATTGATTTATTATAGTATTTAATGATTATATGCATATTTACGTGAATTATATTATTATATGATAGTAAATTCATGCATATGGGAGAATTTATTATTGTGAGGGTATTTTGGTAATTTGGCATGTTGATGGCATATTTGTAAATTGGGTGCATAATGTAATTTGTGAATGAGATTTTATTATTATGGAGATATATTCGAGCTATTCGACATGAGACGGTCATATATAATGGATTAGCGGTTTTGTCATAACGGGGTCAATTTCGGGGTAATAGAAATGTTATTTGGTAATGGATTGGGAGTATTTGAGATCAGGATGGAATTCTGGAAGTTTTGACTATAGTATCCCCGGGGGTGTTTTCGGGACCCCGAGCACTAAGTTTTATTTGAGGTTACTTAAGCTTGAAGTAGCTTGTCAGATAAGAACGTACGTTAGAAACCTCTCGTTCTCTCTCAAAGACGGTCCGTTTTACCGTTTGAGCGTTTTCAAAGATATCTTGAGTTCTAGGAGTCGGAATCAAGCGTGGGTCGAGGCATAGCGATCCTAGGAAAGAATAGAAGCTTCTTAGCCGAAGGATTTGACGGAAAACAACCCAATCAAAGGTAATTGAAGTTTAAGTTTTGAGTTATTTCGAGTTTCTAAGCTTTGAATTGATCTTGTGAATCGTTGAGTTTTCGGTTTGTTTGAACCTTGGGTTTTGAGGGTTTTGAGGTATTGGGAAGCTTGGGAACTTTTTTTTGATGATTGGGGAATGTTTAGGTGTGTTTTTGGGGACTTTGAAGTGTTGAAAACACATTGGAGAATGGTTCTGGGTTGGGCGCCGCGGCCCTGTTCTTGGGCGCCGCGGCCCTAGCTGGAGTTAGCAGGTGGCATTTTTGTTTCGCTGGGCGCCGCGGCCCTTGTGTGGGGCGCCGCGGCGCTTGCCTCTGGAAATTCTGGGGGCCGCGGCCCAAGGTTCTAGGGCCGCAGCCCTTGCCCTGTTTCCACCCCGTTTGCTCGTTTTGACCTCAGGAACTTAGCTATGGGCCTCGGGAGTGTCCCTACTAATTGGATTAGTTTGGATTGATCTCTTGGAGGCTAGATATTGGGTTGAAAACCTTTGGTTATCATGTTATTGATGGTGTTCCATATTTGGTTATGATTAGGTGACCGCTAAGGGCTTAAAGGTTGATCGTTCTCAAGGGTCGTTCTTATATTGATTCTAGCTCGGATCTGAGGTAAGAAAACTGCACCCTGTGTATACATGACATGCATGGCTATTATGATGCATGTTGGTTGATTACTGAGTATGACGTCCATGGTTATTATTGATGCATGTCGGTTGATTATTATGTATGACATGCATGGCTATTCCTGATGCATGTTGGTTGACTACTAAACGTGACATGCATGGCTGTTATTGGTGCATGTTGGATTGTTGAATATATTGCATATGATAGATAAGAAACATGTGATTAGGACATGCTTTGTATACTGGGTGTGATATCGTTCAGAGCTTGAGCCTTTGTGTTAATGCATAGTCCTAATTGTACTAATATCTGTTAAGTAAGCATGCTGAATACCTTGTTTATGGATATTGGACATGTGATATATGTTTGGTGGCATGGCTTACCTGTGTATGGCACTGACTTATTAGTCAGAATCGACAATGGTGTCAGATCCGTCTGTGAAGCTGTGACTTATTAGTTAAGTTCACCACGGGCTAAGCACTGGTCGTGTTTTACCGACCTAAGGGTCAGAGGTGGCAGTGCGTTGTGAACGCCAGGCCAAATAAAGATTAGATCTAATCGAGGTCGGCATTGAATGACTCATATGGGGTATTAGTGCTGGACCAACCGGAAGGTCAATGAGAACTATAAGCGCTTGCCTGGTCTACGACCAGATGACTATAGCCAAGGTATATGACCCCGGTGACTGTTTGTCACATGGCTAAGGGACGTTGTCCATAGTTTCGACTCTAGAGTCGTGAGGAAGGTTATGTTGGTGATTAATCACCTTGCACCTGTCCTAAACGAACCTAAGAAAGAATCACTTATCAGTTGAGCCCTGGTGACCCTATCGTCACATGGCTAGAGGGAGCGATGCTCATTATTGTGACTTTTGGCTATTGTCACCTACCTGTATGGACCGTTGGTTCTGAATGGTTACTTTGGTTATTGTTGATATTATATCATGATGTATTATGTTTTCTTGCTGGGCTTCGGCTCACGGGTGCTACGTGGTGCAGGTAAAGGCAAAAGGAAGCTGGACCATCCTTGAGTTGGAGAGCTTAGGTGATGACGTGTACATATGCAGCTGCTCGTCCGCCACGACCGAGGTTTAAAGTGGAACTAGGGTTGAACCCTGTTTTTCCGCTTAGAACGGCCTGTTGTAAATATTTTCTGTAATAGACTCTGAAATTATATTTTTGGGATCCCAATGTATATGTTAAACGTTCTAGTGAAACGTTACATCTTAACCAAAGTTTTTAATCCCTAAACCGCTAATCATACTTAGTTCACGATTTTGGCCAAATGACTCGATTAGCGAGTTTAGCACTGTTTACAAGGCACACCGTAACTGTCCCAGGAGTTGGGGCGTTACATTAGCTTGGGCTTAGGCTTCTTCCTCTTGGAGCCTTTGTCATGCTCCACCATATTAGCCTTGCTAGCATTGGGATTTGAGGATCGCTTCTCAGCACTTTTGTCATCCACTTCAATGCGAAGTATGCGAATGAGATCTTCAACACTCATTTCCTTTCGCTTGTGCTTTAGATAAGTTTTGAAGTCGAGTCATGCAGAGGGTAACTTCTCTATAATAGCAGCTACTTAGAAAGAATCACTCAAGACCATCCCTTCAGCATGTATTCCATGGATAATCAACTGAAGATCTTGCACTTGGCTTATCACATTTTTGGAATCCACCATCTTGAAGTTCAAGAATTGGCTAACCAAGAATTTCTTGGCTCCAACATCTTCAACTTTGTATTTGTGGTCCAAGGAGTCCCATAATTCTTTAGTCGTTTTCTTCACACTATACACACTATATAGTGAGTCAGACAAGCCATTCAAAGTATAATTCCTACAAAGGAGTTCAGCATGCTTCCATGCCTCAATTGCATGTTGAGTTTGCACATCTACTTCATCCTCTCCGACAGTGAGAGGATCCTCTTTCAAGAATCTCGCAAAACTCAATGTTGTTAAGTAGAATAACATTTTTGCTGCCAGGTCTTAAAATTCACACCAGTGAATTTTTTCTGGTTTCTCATTATGGTTCATAGGAACCGTTGGAACCGAAACTTGCATAGGTTGGTCCCTTGAGGACTGGTTCTTTGTGGTCGAAGCTAGAGTTCGGGGAGATCCACCGGTGCTTTCAGTAGGAATAACATCCACGTGTTTCAGCCATATTTGAATGGTGAAAAATTACACTTTTAGCAATTATATTTTAAGATCAAAATTTGAAAACTAGCAATTACATCATACTTGAATGGTGAGTATACACATGTGATAAGCAGTGAAGAAAACATTAACAATAAGGCATTTAAATACATATATAATTTTTTATGTATATATATATTTAAAAGTAATTTTAACTTTATAAATAATTTAAATATATAAAACCCACTTTAAAAGTAAACAGAGATGTTAGTATATATATGTATACATATTTATGCATAAATATATGTATACATATACATTTACGAAATATGAATAACTTAATTAAACAATTTCACCGATTGAAATATATTAAACAATTTTTTTTTCTAAATAACTTCAATACAAAACATAAGGAAATTGATAGATAAATAAATAATTATATATGAATATCTCTTAATTATGATCCAATTATATATGAAACATATATATTGAGCATAAAACTTAATATGAGAACGATAAGATAAACGAAGCCTGTAAAGAAAATTTTATGCACAATACCATATATATGAATCTATATAATTTTTCATGAATATATATATATATATTTATATATATAGTAGAATATGAAGGAAAAAAATAGGTACAAAAAAATAATAAGATTTGGATCAGTACATATATAAGTACAAAGTTACTGGCACCAATTAAATATAAAAACAAAGAAAACCCAAATTGGTTTCCGCCCTTCAACTTGTTTGTCTTCTCCGAAGGAGTTGAAATCTGCTTAAGATTGTTAGAAATAATATAGTGGAGAAGAACAAAATATATGTATTAATATATTTAATTGAAGAACAGAAATACAAAAATACAATACAAAGAACAAACTAAAGCCGAGGCACGCAAAACATGCTTTCCTTAAAGCAGACTTTCCCCCTCTACCTGAACAGTGCTAGAGGATTTGTGAGCAACCACTTCCCAAGATACAACAACTATCAAGCAGGGCGAAAACACCACTGTGTCTGCTTAGGCTAACTCGAAACAAACATTCCATTTATCACCAGAAAATACTACAAAAACAGAAGAGAGAAATAGACCAAGACTATTGTGTGTGATACTCTGTATCTGTGTGTCCTAGAATGAAAGGAGAAGCCTTCTTTTATAAGCTTCATGGAGAGTTGAAAATGTGTGTGAATCAAGTGCATTAATGCCCAAATTTCTCACAAATCTGGAATCTTAATTTATGAAAATCAATAAGAATTAATCACACTTATTTTGGTAATATCATTAGTTACCCCCAAAGTAATTTTTTAAAAATCAATTAGAATTAATCACACAATATTCTGATATCTCAATTTTGACAAAAGTGATTTGCTAAAATCAATCAGAAGAAATCACACAATATTCTAATAATTTCATATCTAATGAAAGTGATTTGTTGAATCATTACCATTTTAGGCATTGATTTTTCACGCACTCAATTTTTCCAACAAATGGAACAATTTTCTTTTAAAAAATTACAATTTAATGATTTTTATATTTATACTTGTTTTTATATTGAATTAAGAATTGTGATTAATTTTTAATTTTTTTAAAAAAATCCATATTTTTAATTTAGAGTGCTGAATATATTTTAATTTTATTTAAATAATAAATTATAAAGGTGAAACAAATTTAAAAAATATATATAATTATTGGACAATTCTTCTATAGGGGCTTCACTTTAAGCTCTACCGGTAGGGTTTTCAGTGTTTCTCGACCCGTGAACAATTTTCAGTGTTATTTTTCACGCATATAAAAAAAAATTAGTCACGCGTGCAACAACATGTTTGAACCTAGTTTTCGGTATTGTAAACTATTCAAAATATTCTGAAAATTTGCAGGATGCTCTAAATAGCTACAATATACACGGTCATAAAAAAAATCACGCTAAAAACTGTTCACGGGTTGTAAACACCGAGAGCCTCACCGGTAGGGCTTAAAGTGAAGCTCCTATAGGAGAATTCCCCTGTAATTATTTACCAATGGGTAATTTTGTACTAAAAAAATTAAAAGTTGTGTGAAAAAAAAAATTAAGATTTTTTTTAAAGGGTATATACTCATTTGTTACTCTGTGTTTTATCGAAATATAAACTTAGTACCCTATGTATTCAATAATGCTCATCTATTGTCATGTAATTTGAAATCGTACATATTAGGTACCTTGGAGCCAAATTTTATCAATATGGTCAAACTGTCCTCAGTTATATGTAATCAAGTAATTAAATTTGAATTTGAAACTCATATAATTGATTAAATTTTTTGTTATATTAATAAGTTTTATTGAACAAATTTTGGTCCAGGATACAAAATATGTACGATTTCAAATTACATGATACCAGATAAACATTATTGTAAATATATAGTACTAAGTTTGTATCTCGATAAAATAGAATAGTAAATAAATATTTACTCTTTGTTTAACTAGAAGTGGGGATGATTATGGAGAGAAAAAAAAGTGCATGTAGAAACATTCTACAATTTATTATGGCTAACAAATTATAATGCATATTATTACTATTTTTATACACCAGTTGTTTCTCCAATAAGAAATTTGAGACGTGGATTTGGATCGGAGTATATTTTACTTTTTGTGAAAGAGGGTGTGAGATAATGGGGTGGATAAGATTTTTGTTTCTTGTAGAGAAATTGAGACCCCAAAAATACACCCTCAGTCATAAAACTCGTTAAAACGCCTATGACACAATTGGCCACTTGAAATGATTGATTCAAAGCTTTAAAAAAAGCAAACTAGAAAGCTATGGCTTGTAGATGTTATCCTACCTAGTTCGAATTTGAAGCAATTATCAAGTGGCAAACTTTTTTTATATAGATGGAAAGATTGGAGGCCCTCTTTTTCATGTCACTTTCATAGTCATTAGTGACCAATTTTGGAGACTTGCTACAACAAAAAAAAGCTTTGTGAAAAATATTATACAGCTGGAGGGTTACGAGGCATCACAAATGTCAAAAAGGAAAGTAGAGACCAGGCCCAGAAGTAATCATGGCCAATTTGATTATCTCTTAGTTGCTTTTCTGCCCCCTTTCTGATTCCAATATGATGCAAAAGTCCACATTGAATCTCGAGTAGTATAGGCCCCCTAAGCTTTGGCCCTCCTCTCTAAACTCCAACCTTTTCTTTTTACCCCGTTTAATTCTCTTCCTCTTTTCGCGATTATGGTATTTGTGTAGACTGTGGGGTCAGATACGGCCTGTAAAAATGCATGAGTCAATGGCTACTTATTCTTTTTGAAGTGGGAAAAAGGTAGGGGTTGGATTTGAGAAAGTGGGGCAAATGCCTTTTACACCTTTCATTAATCATCATATTTTTCTAATATTTATGAGGAAAAAAAGCATTTTCTCAAAAGGATATTAATCGAATGGTGGATTTGATTTACAACGAGCCATAAGAGAACAAGAAGTAATGGAAAGAATAAAGATCAAGGAAGATGGCGTTGTGCTTACTAATAAGGTCCACAACATATACCAAATGGCAAAAGGGATGATGATAATGAACATTAACTGCTAAAGCTATTGTGTAAATGTACACATGTGGTGGAAAAAGCATGTAACAGAAATGAAGAACCATCGGTAGACACTGATGCCCAAGATATACTCTTCTTGAACCTGTATTCCCGTAGCCTTTTCTGATTTGATTATTCTTTTTCAGAGTTTCTTTTGACTGGTGCAGTCAAAGCTTCTCTGGCGTCGTAGTCCTGACCTGCAATATAAGAGCCAAAAGATTTTTCTAACTCTCACCGGAAATCCCAACAAAGTGACAGCTATTCAGAATTTAAGCATCGGAACTCTGGTCTGGTCACCACTCACCAGCAGAGCTGATGCATTATGTGATCATCTTATTGGTTTTGTTCTGTTCGTTCCCCAAGAGTGAAGCTCAAACTTAATTACTCATTCCAATAGAGCCAGGCTTAAGCTTTACCTTAGTTAAAGCCATAAACTAACGGATAGTTCTACAGTGCTGCACCAGTACTCTCTTTTCTAGGAGTCCACCAGAAAAATTATTCTGCAAATAAAATCAAGCTAATTATTATGATACTTCGCCATCGATTCTCAATTTGATTAAATTCACTTTTTATCAAAAGCATTGGACGGTGATTATGATTGCATTAAGTTTAGGAAAACACTTGTTATCTATTTTTTTATTTTTGAAAGGGACTGCTGCAATTGTTTATCTCCTTTATAATTATATTTTATCTTTTATAAATATTGAAAGGACAAGAAACCTCTCAAACGTTTTCAGCCTTTATGTTTTACCCAAATATTTAAGAGAGCCAATATTAGTATGGGAAATAAATATTCAATAAGAGACGGTACAATTCTTATCAAACTCTGAATCAACAGCTAAAAGAGGAGGTATTGTTGCACCCTTTTTCAAGGAGTGCACTGTAGAACTATCCCAAGTGAAGCAGTTTAACGTGGAGCTAAAAACTAGTAAAGGTTTTTCCAATAAAAACTAGTAAAGGAATTGACCAAGAACACTGTTTTTACAGATTTACATTAGCCTTGGTGATAAATCAAATAAAATATAACAAGTTTTCCAGCTATACCACTTTTTCAAGCAACATACCATTTTTAGAAGAACAAAGACTTAATTTTGTGAAAGGGGATACAAAAGAAGGAATAAAACAAAACAAAAACCACGACAAAGGAAAAATCACAACAAGATCTACAAGTTGAAATCTAATTGGATGCCGGATTGGCACATCTGCACATGTTGAAGATCTCCCTCCCTTGCCACGATGTTTTTGATTGGCAAGGCTTGGGAATGGCCTTCATGCAGAACAATTTGGGACCTGAACCCAACTAAGCTTCTCCAGCAGAGAAGAGAATGGGTGTTTGATCATTTCTACCAGCAATCTCTATTTCAAGATCGACATGCATTGAAAATCTCACCCCGCATCACTTCGATGGGCATGTGCTCATGTGTGTAACGTTCAGGGCCCAGGTACACACCCGTCTTCTCAAGGAGAGCTAACCCTTCATCTCTACCATACCTCGAAGAAAAGAGTCTCAAGTACTCAATGTCCTATAAACCATTCAATGGAAAGCTTGATCACAAACTTAAACGTAGATTAGCAGCAAAGTTTAACATCTATACACCATCCAAAGACGCTAAATTCATAATTCAGTATGGCTGACCTGCAGACCACTAAGAATGCGCTCAAGTCTTAGTGAAGCAACTGGTACATGTGACGATGAGAAAACCTCACCAGGGTAGAACAGAACTCCATCTCCAGGGGGAAGGCCGCGCCTAAATCTTATCTGTTATATGAAGTATTTAACAAGTTTATATAATTATATAAATATATATATATTCAATGTTATATGGAACAATATAAAATGCCACGAATTACCTCTTCACTGGGAACTGTTGCCTTCTCGTAGCAGTTTGCACCCCAGTACAAGAATCCGGTCCCTCCTTCTTTCCATACACGCCACATAACAGCACGGTGCTGTGTACCTCGCATTCCAAGGTGCCAATTGGGATGAGGATCAGATGGTCCCATGCACACATAAGTCCACCATTCCTGTGGGAACAAGTTCACTTCGCTTCAGTAACATACACATGCAGTATAGCAAGAGATGGTATACATAGATAATTATTTTGGTAAAAAAATATAAGACCATGCGGATAAAAAAGAACATTAACCAAATATGCCTGGTAAAGATGATGGATGCCATCTAAGTGCGAAGATCACTTTCAACAGTCATATTTTTGTAGCAACAGTAAAAATATTTGCAAAGTAAAACCTTTACACTAGAAAGATTTCTTGAAGAAATTAGATTTTAGAGTCGAGATCAAAGCCAGGGCTCAGTTATATTACCTCACCATCTTCCGGCTGTAACTCAGAAATAATATCTTTGACTAAATCCTCTCGATTTCCAAGCACCCATTCGCTGAAAATAGGAAACCACAATTTTAAGTTATCTGTCATCCAAAAGTTGAAACATCAGATTATTCAATTATTTGGCAGACATAATAAAATAATTCCATGATTTATTATACTATGATTGAAACATCAATCCCTGCCACCCCCTAAATAAACAAACAAACAAAAGGTGCACCCTTGCTGTCTTCTGAGCATTTTAGTGTCAGCTGGTATTCACTTCAAATAATGATCTAGAAGAGACAGAGCCCACCTTTATATCACAAATCTAAATCATGCAAATATTGAACTGTGTGGTTGACCTTGGTACATATGCCAGTCAAAGAACCAAATTAGATGTGAAAAATTTAAGCTAATAAGAAAGATGGAATGGAAGTAAAAATCCATTCACTACCATTACACAATAATAAACCTGTTGATATTGCATTGTCAAATGTGCCCAAATCTAACAAAGAAAAGAACCACTTTAAAATTTGAAAATAGTTTCACTTGACAAGAGCCTAGAATATATAAAGTGGCACAGATAAGAAACAGAATGCACCCCTAAGATGGAGTTGCCATAGTCTGGATAATCAGGTAATAAACTAATCCGTGGAAGATTTCTACTCAAGTTGGCAAGTCATTTTCACATTTCATCCATCAACTAGTGTTCTCCAGAATCAATTGACTGCAATACCTTGTGCAATAGATTTGAGTATGAGGGCGCAGGAATTTTGGGACTTTTACAAAAGCCTCAAAAGCAGTAGGTGCAAGAGGTGCGTCACTTGGCCCTACATAAAAGAAAAAACAATAACAGTATGTCTTAATAACTAGAACTGAATCCAAGATAACAGCTGAAAGGAGTTTTGAAGATACCAAAATTTACAGCTATATAATAAACTAGTACTCATTCTAAAATTAAATAAATATTTACAACCAACAAAAGAAGGATGCCACACTAGCACCTTAAACCTCTTCACAGTAATTGAGAATCAAGTAAAGTACAATAAGTTCAATAAGAATCCAATCTAGACATTTTACAATTACAATTTTCCATGGAATAAAAGATGTACAGGACATCCAAGCATTTCAAAATTCCAAAGTTGGAAATGACCAAAAAAAAAAACACTAATTAACATGGCATGTACATAATAAATGTAAAAGGCAAAAAAAAAAAAAAATCGCTACCACTGTAGTAAGTAGTCAAGACACGAGCATCTGGAGCATAAGCATGAATCTCAGAGGCCAAGTTCCGCAAAGAGTCGTATTGTTCCATATTGAGTGGCTGCCATGAATTATGGAAGAAACATTAGTCATTGTAATAATACTGCCATTCTGCCGGAGTTCACTGGTATACAAAAATTATAATTCAACTAATGAAAATGCTTATACCAAGAAGTATTGGCATCTTACGACATCATTTTCAACTAAGGTAAACAAACAAAAAATTTCTATCTATATTGCTTTGCAGCACTGTTCATACCTCATCCCACAAATAGAAATATGCTTTCTTCCAGTGAGCCTTTGTCCTCAGTATCTCAATTTGTTTCTGCAAGGATTCTTTTGATGCATCACTGTAACATCACCAAGAGGGTTAATAGCCAACTCAGTTTTCACCACAGAAGAGCTGCATAAGTGAATCTGGAGAACTGACTGCATACCCAGAGATGACTCGACTATACGGTACAGCATATGCAGCCAATCGTGGCTCTGAAAAATATTCATCTGATTTTGGATGATCCGCTACAATACCCATGGAAAAAGGAAAGAAAAAAAAAAGACAGCAAAATTGTGTTCATAAACAACTGTGTACAATACTGCATAGCCATAGTTATGGCGCCAAAGATAAATTTTTGGTCAGCCCACAAGTTACCTGGCCAAGGGGAAGTGTAAGTCAAAACACGCATGCTATCCCCCCATCTGCAAAAATATGGGCTGATTCTAAACTGAAGAAGCCACTTGAAATGCTGCTCCAATGCCTCATACCACTCTTTGCTCCCATGAGCAACACCAAAACGATCCTCGATAACAGTATCAGAAATCTATGATACAGTTAAAGACACAAAACACTATAACCAACTTTCTAAAACGGGTCAACCGCCAGCTTAATAAGACTCTAATAGCAACATACCCTCGGACTAATAGTTTGAACTAAATTCAGTTGACAATCAAAATTGAAATGGAGGTATATGGTATCCAATGATTCATCACTAATCATGATAGCAACCTGCTTGTATGATGTTACTGATTTGAACATAATTATTTCACTTGGCAAAGCTTATCAGAAAATACTTCAATTCCCATAGTAACATTATTTTTCCCTGTTAAGAGATTCTCATCCTTGTCAGTTAATTATACAAAGTCTATGATTCACATTGAGATTCTTTTTCCTTGAACCAAAAAAACAAAAAACAAAAAAAGTATATGCAATGCGCTTATGAACTCAGCTAGTATGAAACTAAGCAATAGTTCAGTACTTAAAACAATATCACCAGAAAACTTAAACCAGATGTATCAGTGATAAAGAAAAGTTCAATATACTTGAGGATACACCAAATACAGCAGGGAGCGAAGGAGTGGTAGGAAGAACAAAGTCCCAAACTGTCAAATTTATCTTCACACGTAATGAAAGGTTTGAAATGTCATCTTCATCCATCAAATCAACTGGCCCATTATCTGAAAATTCAGAAAATAATGGAGACAGAAGAACTCTTCGTAAAGATGTACTTGCAGATTTCACTCTTTCTACCTAAAAGAACAAATAATCATATGAACAAACCTTCAAATGAAAGAAATAATCCTAATTAAAAGACAATAAGAAACACACCACTTCATCTGCTGATCTGTCATCAACTGGCTCCATTATTTCAAGACAGCTTTGAAGTTCCTTGTAAAGTTTGTATTTATTAGCTTTGCTGAAGCATTGAGCTGAAGATCTGCAATGAACCAGAATGGAGATAATGATAATTTCCAGTTAGACAGAATTGTTGCATATTTATAGACTAGGAGCCATGATCAATCTCTAAGGTCTTGAACCAAATGAATTGAATGGTAATATACTCACTCGGTATCAGGTTTTGCAGCAGTGATAATGATATCCCCCTCATACTGACCTGGGGGTTGCGCACTAGGAACATCTATAGAAACCCAGACAGCAGCGGTCTCTCTGCAGGTTGCTCATGGGAAAGAAATGCAAAGGGACAAAAGAAAAATTAGCTTACCTCCTTAGTCCCCATACAACAGTAAGTTACATTTACACCACTAAAAAAAATAACAGAGTTCATGTGCTTTTACCCTGGTAATAAGTTTATTTGACTAACTGGAAGATTGAGAGGAACGAGAGCATCTGGGATACCCAATATTGGCACTACACGCCGCAACGTTAATGACTGTCCAACAACTAATCTGCACAGTTGCCAACATCAGCAGATCCTTAATTGATAGAGTAGTTAATAAACCTTAAAGAACTATACAATTTAAGGAACTAACCTATCACCAGATGCAGAGCACAAGTCACTACACTGGATCAGCACAGTGCCTGCACCTCCAGAACCAACCCAAGAAACTTTCGGACGAAGAGCAATCTGAACACTTTCTCTCTCATTTCTAGCAGCCAGAAGATTTATCTACAAAAGAGCTAAATTCAGATCCAGATCACCAAGGTAACCCAAAACAGAAGAAAAGCAATAGTAAAAGGAAAAAAAAAAGTAACAAACTTAATTAGTCATCAAGTAATCACCACCATTGTAGTCTCTTACATTGTATAACAGAAGAGAAATGCAAATTAAGGCAAAGATCAAATGGAAAAAAAATACTCTTTTATTCAATTACTGAGTGTACACCTTAAATAGAAGAATTCCATTCCTCCACCCCCACTAACCAAAAAAAAGACAAAAATTTAGGCTCCCCATAATCATTTCTATGTCATGAGATTTAAAGTCCTTCGACTTTGCTCTTTCTCATTCCCTAACCACCTCCCACTTTGAGACACAAAGATTTGATTACTCCTTTGTATTCAGCATCAAAAATATCAGATGACATGGTTTAAACAAATTCAAAAATAGCAAAAATGGTCATTGCGGTACATAATTCCATTCTCATACACACATTTTTAATATCAGTCTACGACTGTGACAAGCATTTTCTTTCTAGAATCATAACACGTTAACAAATAAAGTTTTCAAAGTCCCTATTGAAACATGAATTTATAAATTTATACCCATCTTATGCTGCAAGGTTTTAACCCCACCCCCCGGGGAACTAATCGGACACCTTTAATCTCTAAACAGTACAACAATTCAATTTAAAAGATCCTACAGATTCATTATTTAATCATCACAAGAGTGAATAACTATCTCTAAAATATAAATTAAAAAAAGAAAATAAACACTTTAAGACTTGAACAGAAATTTTATTATAATTAGAGGGTGCTTACAGGCTCCAAATGTCTAGGCATTTCTTGCGGTCCAACATTTGTTGTGTTTGGCATGCACCACACATGTACTAAATCTGTGGTTGGAACCTCTGAGGGGTCTATTGATCCCTTGAGTGGACTTAAATTACGTAAATCACCATCATTCCATCCATATGCTGTCCCTCCTCCTGATACACCTTCAACTGGTGGCACAAGGATGTCCTGAGGATTCCCTATATGTATCATCATTAAACGGAAAATCAGGAAGGAAAAAAAACATATAAGGTGATGAAATTGCAAGTAATTTGACAGACACTGCAAAGCTGTAAAAGGTAAATCAGAAAGAGAAAAAATGGAAATAAATCTTTTGATTCAATTGTGGACTTATAAAACTCATTTAAATCCCTAGAAAGATCAAGTAATCAAACTAATTTAACTACTGAAGGAGAGCTTCCCTATGATTCTCGACTTCTTTTTCTCTTTCTTCTCTTACTTTTTATCAAAATAAAAATTTAAATTACAAAATATATTAAAAGACAAACAGTGTAAGATAATCGACCAAGTTTCAGTTCTCGAAGTCGAAGAATTGCGTGAATCTAGAACAAGATAAACAATAATCCACCACCGCCATATCTAATATAGTTAGTTTAGATTTAAGTCCCATGCCACACACTATTCAATTGTCAAATGCATAACAGTCCCTAAAATGTTTCTTCAAAAGTAAGTTAAGCACTTTCATTGATCATCAATCAAAAAAGGAAAACTAGAACACGCCAACTATAGCTAGTAGCTACATATAACGGAAACTAAAACTGCGTATAGTTACAGAGAGATTCCAGGGAAATAAAAGAAAGCTGTGAATCTCGTAACGAAGACTGAAATTATTCGCTGTGAGACTCCAACACTACTTTCTTCTCATTTAAATTCTTCGACAGATTTTTCGGGCAACCAAACAGATAACTATTGAAGAAATTTTCACGGAAGCTAGTAATTCGCTAATAATATGCAAAATCAAAGGCAAATGAATAGAAAAAGCTTAGACTAACCTGAGTTCTCCATTTAGGTTTAGGTCAGAGATTGAAATGTGACCTTGATCAAGGAAATGGCGATATTCTTCTCCGAGAGCGTTTGGGATTCAAGGTAACGGAGCAAAAAGTGAGAGTTGAGAAAGATGATCGGCTTTTGCAGGGTGAGAATAGAAAAATGAAAAAGATGTTTAGTCGGTTATTTATATGAACAGTAAAAGTGACATACGTACTCCCATCCCATGTTGCTTTCTCCACTCACCTCACCGCTGTGTTTTTTTTTTTTTACAGGAAAATAGCTAAAAAACTCCTTCTATCTTTTAAAATGGTAAAAACTTCCTCTTAATTTGAATTGATTTACTTTAAATATGAATGGTATAGTGAACAAATACTTACAATGTTACTCTTTTCTATCCAATGTTCTTCTAGGAGGCATTGTAGAATGACCCCATAAATTAGGATGAACATAATCAATAATTCATTTTAGGGTGTGTTTAGAAAGTCGTTTTATAATTTGAATTGGGTCTAATTTAATTTCTCGAATAAATGTGTTTGTCGACTATGTAATTATACATTAATTATGTAATTAGAGGTAAGGAGTCACAATTATTCTCCAATTCTCATTACCCATGAGAATTTGGTGTAATTAATTACTTAAATACTATCAACTTTAAATAATATTTATTATATAATATTCTTTTACTATATAAATACTAACTATTTTTCCAAATATGATATTAGAAATTCATAAGTAATTCCAAACACACTTTTTATTTTAATAATAGTGTAATTACTACCCCTAGTAATTACCTCCAAACACACCTTTAGTGTTGTGAACACTCTTAGAGAATTTGACTTAATTTGGCTATGCCAATTTAACTAATATACCCAAGATGCATATACCAAAATCTAGTAAAATCAATGTCTGACAAAAAAGTTGTAACTGTTGCATCACTCAGAGCAATAGAACCTTGCAACACATACAAACCAACTATCTTCTTATGTCATTTCATCACAACAAGGGCACATTTGCTAACCTTTAGAATTCCACCCTTACCAGTGTACATGTAGCCTTTTGCATTAGGAGTACTCGAAGAGATAAGATTTCTCTTTAGATCATGAATGTGTCTTACATCTCCAAGAGTTCTCATAACTCCACCAAACATCTTAATTCTAATTGAGTCAATACCAATAATCTTGAAGGAAGCATTATTACCCATCAGCGCAAAACCTTTAGACACATCTTCAAATGTTGAAAAGAAATCCTTATTAGGAAACATGTGAAAGGTGCAACCAGAACCAAGAATCCAATCCTCACTAAGATCTCTTTCATGGAGTAACTCTCCATCACTTTAATTATCTTCTGCAACACCGACTTGGACAGAACTTTTAAGTCTATTTCCCTTTTGTGCAGCAGCTTTCTTGTTCTTATTCTATAGCCTATAACATTCAGTTTTGACATGCCCATTTTTCTTGCAATACCTGTGTAAAATCATTTATTGGCATATTTGATAAAATTGACAAAATGAATTATGGAATGTATTTCGGAAATATATTGTGTGGTATTTTCAAAATTGATAGTTTCCTATTTTGTTGTGAAATATTTTCTAATCAGATTATTCTATATATGTACAGCTTGCAGAGATAATGTATATTTTGTTTCCTTATTTATTTAAGGAAACGGGGTCTAAAAACTGTCCAGGTTCAATGAATCTGTTTGAACGGATTGCCAGTCTATTTGAACAGATTCTGACTTTCCTGTTTGGGAAGATTTTCCATTTATTGGCTGATTGGTTTCTGATTTGTTTTCCACGACCTAAAGGGATTCTAAAGGGTATATAATCATCATTAGGTCGTTGGTTTTTTGAATCATCTCTCTTGGTATATTATTTTCCAAATATTTTCAAGTTTTAGAGAGATTTTTTATTATGTGAAGAACTTGAGTCCAGCAAGTTCTTAGTGGTTTATTACAGTGTACTTCTGTATTGTTTTCTTTGTGTTAATTGTACAGGTTGAACACACTTGGACATTGTTCATCAAGCTTCGGGAGAAGTCTTGTTCATGAGTCACTTTTCGGGAGGAAAAATGCAAGTGTTATGATTTGAAGGGAGTTCAAGATCTTAGCACTTCAGAAATTTGATTAGGAGTTTAGATTACAACAGTTGTGACAAATTCAAGAGGGAGTCTTTATTTGTATAAGTCAATTTGGTTTTGTAATCGTTTAGATATTCTTCTAATAAATTTCATTCTCTGGGCGTGGCCCCGTGAACTAGTAGCAATCTACAAAGATTGCTGATACCACGTATAATTTCGTGTGTTCTTTACCTTATGTTCGTTTTTATCTTCTGGTGATAAACTGTTTAAACATATCTGGTTTCTGTTCAAACAATCTTTGTGTCTGTTTAAACATTTCTGTAACAGTTCAGCAATTAATTATTTAATTTGAATAATTAAGTTGGTAATCATAAAAAATGGAATTTAAATTGATATCAGAGACAGGTTCACTAAACTCTTAGTGAGATCTTGTGGTTATTTTCCGTTTGATTTGTTTTGTGTGAAATGTCTTTCTTTGCAGAAGGTAGTTCGGTGTCTCGACCTCCATTGCTTAATGACTCAAACTATCTATATTGGAAAGTTAGGAAGATAGCTTTCATAAAAGCTCAAGATGAGAAAGCATGGAGAACAATTTTGTCTGGATGGTCACCTCCCACCGAAAAATGTGAAGATGGAAGCACAAAGGTAAAATCTGAACTTGTTTGGGATACAGAAGAAGAAAAATTATCTAGTTATAATAATAAAGCTCTTCACGCCATTTTCAATGGTGTTGGAGAAAGTTTTATTAAACTTGTTTCCACATGTGTGTCGGTTAAAGATGCTTGGATAATTCTTCAAACTCAGTTTGAAGGAACTGTAGATGTCAAAAGATCTAGATTTATTATGTTACAAACTAGGTTTAATGACCTTAGGATGTTTGATTCTGAAACACTTTCTGAATTTTATGAGAGATTATCTGATATTTCTAATGAGTATTTTGCACTTGGTGAGAAACTTGATTATTTTGTTCTTGTTAGAAAAACCGTTCGAGTTCTTCGTGACAAGTTCAATGTTAAGCTCACTGCTATGGAAGAGGCAAAAAACTTCAGTATAATAAAAGTAGAAGAATTGATGGGGTCACTTCGTACCTTTGAGTTAAATCAAAAGATTTGTAAAAAAGACAAGCCAAGTACTTCCAAAGAGAAAGAGAAGACCATAGATTTCAAAAGTATTGAAAAAGAAGCATCAGATGATGAAGATGGTGATAATGAAATGGCAATGCTTGCAAAGAATTCTAAAAAATATATGAAAAAGATAGGAAATAAGAAGTTCAATGGCAAGTCATCAAAAGGTAATCATTATTCTCTTAATCATTTTCAAACTAATAAAAAGGGTACTCAGTACAGGGAATGTGAGAGATTTGGCCACATCCAGTCTGAATGTGCAAACACCTTGAAAAAGAACAAAAAAAGTATGATTACTACTTGGAATGATAATGACTCATAAAGTAGTGAAGATGAGGAAGGTAATGTCGCTTTCACTTCTATTTTACCTGTTTCTAAATCTGAAAATGAAAAAATTGTTTGCTTGAATAATATTTCAAAAGATAAAGAAAATTCTGATAGTGATGAATATGAATTGAATGATGAGTCTTTGAGTGAATCTTACAAAAAGATGTATGGTTCATGGGTGAAAGTGTGTTCTGAAAATCAGTCATTGGTAAGCAAAAATAAAGAATTATTCTTTGAAATTAAACAACTTACTAACTTAAATGAAAATTTTGAAAAAGAAATAATTTCAAAAAATGTTGAAATTAATAAGTTGTCTAAAGATTTGGATACTCTTGAGAAAAATGTCAGAATGCTTAACCTCGGTTCAATTATATTTGAGAATATACAGAATGCAGGTCAAAGAAGTCATGTGGGACTTGGTGCTTCAAGTTCTCAAAAATCAAAGAAAACTGTCTTTATCTCGGCTGGGATGCTATCGTCTGATGTTCTTGTGTCATCCTCACTGAAATCTATTGTATCCAGTACTCGAATTGTTCCAACAGAAAGGACACAGTCAACAGATAAATCCAATGGTAAGTTTGAAAAATTCATTCAAATCTGTCATTTTTATGGTAGGAAGGGTCATATTCGACCTAAGTGTTTTACTCTTATGAATTTTGCCAAAAATGAATATTTTGAAAAATTCAATTATTTTGATAATTTCAAAAGAGTAAAAAAGAAAAATGTTCAATTAAGGAAAATATGGATAAAAAAAGAATAATCGTTTTGCTGGTTTTACTAGTAAATATGATAGATCTGCTTCTTCATATTTTTGGTATTTTGACAGTGGTTGTTCAAGACATATGACAGGTGACAGGTCTATTCTTACAAACATAAAACCTATGCATTGTGGATCTGTTACTTTTGGGAATGGAATTGAAGGTAATGTTCTTGGAATGGGTACTCTTAACTTTGAAGGGTTACCTAAAATCAAAAGAGTGTTACTTGTGGAATGACTTAAAGCTAACTTGCTTAGCATAAGTCAAATTTGTGATCAAGGTTATACTGTTAACTTTGATAAAGAGAATTGTTTTGTTTTAAACAAGAATGGTGAGAATGTTCTTGAAGGTTTTAGATCTAATGACAATTGCTATACTCTTTTGCCTTCTATTATGTGTCAATCTGCTGTGAGAAATAACACTGATGTGTGGCATGCTAAACTTGGTCACATAAATTTCAAAGCCTTGAAAAAATTGTCACATGCAGGGATTGTTCGTAGTTTACCTAAGCTAGGTAAAGAATCTGATGGTAAGTGCAAGAGTTGTCAACTTGGCAAGCAATTAAAAATTACACATAAAAGTGTTTCTGACATAAATTTTAGAATTGCTTCACATGGATCTTATGGGTCTAATTCAAATTGAGAGTTTAAATGGGAAATGGTATATTTTTGTTTGTGTGGATGATTTTTCTAGATATACTTGGGTGGATTTCTTGAAAGAAAAATTTGATACTTTTGATGCATTTAAAACTCTTTGTTTGAAATTAAAAGTTGAAAAAGATTGCAACATTGGAAAAATTGTTCGTATAAGAAGTGATCATGGTAAAGAGTTTGAGAATTCTGTCTATGATGATTTTTGTAAGTCTGCAGGTATTTCTCATGAGTTTTCAGCTCCCAAAACTCCTCAACAGAATGGAGTTGTAGAAAGGAAAAATCGCACTCTTCAAGAAATGGCTAGAGTGATGCTAAATAGCAAAAAATTTACCAAACGGTTATGGGCAGAAGCAATTAACACTGCTTTCAAATTTTTTGTTGCCTCTAAGTTATTTAAAAAATGGAACGCACTTGTCCGTTGATTTCGAAATAAATCTACTGAGAGCGGCAATTCTTCCGGTCAAACTTTGAACATCCTTAATCTTTGCTGGAGATTTTTATATCGATCAGGGCTTTGATCTACTCGGGATTGGCTTCAATTCCTCTTGAGTTAACTATAAATCCCAAGAACTTCCCTGATCCTACCCCAAAGGAGCATTTGAGGGGATTCAGCTTTATCTGATATTTGTTCAAGACGTTGAAGCACTCTTGCAAATCCTCTATATGCCCTTCTGCCTTCTTCGACTTAACCAACATGTCGTCGACATAGACCTCCATGTTTGTGCCGATCAGCTCTTTAAACATGTGGTTGACCAATCGCTGGTAAGTTGCACTAGCGTTTTTCAAACCGAAGGGCATAACAGTAAAGCCCTGTGTCAGTCCGAAAGCTAGTGTGATCCTCATCAGGTGGGTGCATACTAATCTGATTATATCTGTAGTATGCATCCATGAATGAGAGAATCTCGTGCTCTACAGTGGCATCGACCAGTTGGTCGATTCTTGGGAGTGAGAAACAATCTTTAGGGCAGGCTTTATTAAGGTCTGTGAAACCCACGCATGTTTGCCACTTGCCATTCGGCTTGGGAACTAGTACGGGATTTGAGACTCATGATGGATAAAACACCACCCTGATGAACCCATTCTCCTTCAGCTTATTGACATCTTCTTTTAAGGCCTTTGATCTATCTTTGTCGAGCAACCTTCTTTTATGTTGCATCGGTGGAAAAATCTTGTCGATGTTCAGGACATGGTTGATGACTACAGGGTCTATTCCAACCATGTCTTTGTGCGACCAGGCGAAGACTTCCTAGTTCCTCCTCAAAAACTCCACCAGTGCTTGTTTTGTTGTTGTCTCTAAGTTTTTACCGACTTTCACAACCCTAGTCGGATTTTCTTCATCGAGTTGGACCTCTTCAAGGTCCTCGATGGGTCCTATTTCTTCCTCAAAATCCCCAAAGCGAGGATCCAAGTCTCTATCCTCCTTTGGGCAACGCCCTATTTGGTGACATTATCACTTGACTGGGCCTAAGCATCAACTGCCATTTGCAATTCCTTTCTGGGAACATCTCTTGACACACCTTTCTTTGATTTGGTTATCGAGGCATTGTAGCATTCCCTTGCTTCTCATTGATTTCCCAATACGCATTCTACCCCTGCGTCTGTTGGGAATTTCATGGCAAGGTGCCATATTGAAGTGACGGCTCGTAGGTCGACCAAAATTGGCCTCCCAATTACAACATTGTATGCCGAAGGACAATTAACTACTATGAAAGTAATGAGTAATGTCCTATTAGCAGGTGCAGTACCTGCTGTAACTGGAAGCCTAAGCGACCCAGTTGGGGCGAGCCCTTCGCCGGAAAAACCATAGATGGTTTGGTTGCATGGCTCCAAGTCCTTGACGGACAGCTTCATTCTCTCCAGTGAAGACTTGTATAGGATGTTGACAGAACTTCCTGTGTCAACCAACACCCTCTTCACCATCATGTTGGCGATTTGCCCGTCTACGACCAGTGGATCGGAGTGTGGGAATCGTACGTGCTGGGCATCATCTTCAGAGAAGGTTATCAACTCCTCCTCTGTTCGAGCCTTCTTTGGTGCTCGATCCTCCACACTCATCATCTTGATGTCCTGATCGTGGCGTAGGGTTCGAGCGTATCGTTCCCTTGCCTTCCCACTGTCCCCTGTAAGGTGTGGGCCGTCGCAGATGGTGAGTAGAGTGCCTACCACAGGAGTTGCTTGTAAAGGTGGCGAGTGTTGGCGTGCAGGCACCTGCTCATTGCCACCTTGAGCCTCTCGTTGAGACCCTCCTGCAGCTCGCACATATCTTCTTAGATGTCGCTACCTAATCAGGAACTCAATTTCGTCTTTCATCTGGTTGCATTCGTTAGTGTCGTGCCCGTAGTTGTTGTGAAAATGACAGAACTTCGTCGTATCTCTCTTGGAGATATCTTTCCTTATAGGTGCAGGTCGTTTATAAGGCATGCTGGAGCTGGTCGCCTGGTAGACTTCCGCTCGACTTTCGACAAGGGATGTGTAGTTGGTGAATCTTGGCTCATATCAATTGCCTTTGGGGCATTTATTCTCAGAAGCTGAAGGTTCATTGTTCGCTCATTTTCCACCATTCCTACCATTGCCATTCCCGTTGCCCTTGCCGTTGCCATTGGGCTTTTTCGACCCGTTGGCGGCCTTGGCGGGTTCTTCTTTTGGCCCCTTGTCTTTTGTTGGCGATTTCCCCTCATTGGCAATCGCGTCCTCGAGTTTGATATATCGATCAGCCCAATCCAAAAACTCCTAGGTACTCCTTACCCCATTCTTTCTTAGGCTACTCCAGAGGGGTGAATGACGCCTAACCCCAGCAGTTAGGGTCATCATCTTGCCTTCATCACCCACTGTCTTGGCTCCAGCTGCTGCTCGCATGAAGCGCTGGACATATTCCTTTAAGGGCTCTCCCTCCTTTTGGCGTATCTCAACCAGCTGGTTAGCCTCTGTGGGGTGTATGCGACCCACATAGAATTGTCCATAAAATTCCTTCACGAACATTTCCGAAGATACTATACTAGCAGGAGGGAACTTAAAGAACCACTCCTGGGCGGTGTCGGACAGTGTCACGGGAAAGATCCGGCAGCAGGCATCTTCTGATACTTTCTATATATCCATTTGTATCTCAAACTTGTTAACGTGATATACTGGGTCTCCGTACCCATCAAAGTTCGGCAGTGTTGGCATCTTGAATTTACTGGGGGTTTCAGCCGTAGAAATCCTTTGTACAAATGGAGTGCCCCTTCTCCTATTGTAATCTATGTGGGATGTTCGTCCCTCGACCAACTATTGTACTGCCTGGTTCAGAGCATCAATCTGAGCCTGAACCACTTCTGGGACTGCAGGGGAGACCCGTGCCGGGGGAGCGTACTCATCATGTCTTTCACGTCGGTCGTTGAGTTCGTCCCTTAAATTATCATCCCTACGTCTTTTCTCACTAACTCCTAGCCAATCAAAGACGTTCTACTGTCTGGGTTGCCCCCCAGCGTTATGGCTAGCTGGCCTATTTTCTCTAGGTGGGGGGCTTCTGCCTCCACCTCTTTCCTCATTCCTCCGACCAGCATTTCCTCAACCGGAATCGGCTTCGTTATAGTCATGACCATCTCTAAACTGTGGCTGACTACAGCGTGACCGGCTGTTCACGCTATTTCCTCCTCGGGCTGGCATTTCCCGAGCGTCAGGGGGAGGCCTGTGCTGGTCATTGGGTCCCCGTGCATTGTTATGTCGTGGGGGGGCCCTGACCGCAGAGCTTGACTCGATGTTCCTTCTATTGGTAGAAGGACGTTGTCCCCTGCTCGGTGGATTTGGCTCTTCGTCCCCTGGGCGTCTAGGGATGCAGGGTGGCTGCCCGGCCCTATTCTGCCTTGGGCGCTGGGGATTGCCTCGACCAGCCTGAGATGGAGGTTGCTGTTCAGGATCCCTAGCCGGGACATCATCCTGAGCCACAGGTGGCTGCTCTGGCCTTTAAGGGCTCGCTGGCTGGAGCGGAGGACTAGGATTGGGAGCCCTCTAAGGCGGCGCACTCGGCGGCTGATCTAGCTGAGAGGCTGGCACAGCCTGACTCCGAGCCAATTGGATGGCTGCTTCGAGAGCGGCCATGACATCTGTCGACGGTCCATGTCCGCTTGCCGCTCACTCAGCTCCTGATGCTGGCGTTCTATTTCTCTCTGCTGCAGCGCCATTGTCTCCGCAACATTTTCCTGATTGGCCCTCAGATTAGCCAACTCATCCTGCAACACCCCCAGTGTTGCCCTCAGCATTTCCGAATCTAACTCCTCCTCTTCAAACTCCAAATGTGGTTCATTCTCAGCCACACTTGGGGGAGGAGGTTGGGATGATGTAGCGCCAGCGGTCTGTCCAATCCTCTTGGATGTCTTCGCCATTAGATTTTCTTACAGTTTTTTATCAATCTCTCAATGAAAGCACTAGAATGTTGACCCTCGATTTGACCAATGACACGGAGTCTAATATATGATAGGAAATGAGACGACAATTAATAGTTTAATCTAATAGTAAAGAAGAAAACACTAACGATTTATAGTGGTTCGGTCCCAACGAATGGTTATAACCTACGCACACTTAGTGCTATTATTAATATTGAATCCCAATGCCGTGATCAAAGGACTAGGGTTCTTGAGTTTCACAAACCTTGGGAGAATTAAAATAAGACGATGGATGATCGCACTATAGGCTCTCTCTCTCAATATTCAGGAAAAGATTCAAAGATCAAAAGTCCCCTCCTTGAGCTATTTCATGCATATTTATAGGCTCAAGAGGGGTTACATGGGCCATTGGGCCTTAACTCTCCTTAATATTCGTGTATCAAGGTAATAAAGATGAAATAATAAATATAATTATTACAAGATCACAATCTCATAAGGGAGTAAACCGAATCATATGACCAACCTGGTCGTACCTAATAATTAGTCTTAATGAAACAATGTGCAGCTGGTCGATAACCGAACAACACCTTTTCACTTCAACTCTGCCACGTGTCAACAACGTGCGAGAAATCCTTGCCACGTCATCAACAACTGTTTTTGGGTAAACAATATTTAATTTTGTGGTATTATTGTATACTGCATAAAATAATATGTTAAATGCCCAACAAATAGCATTTTATAGAGATAAAATACCACATGACATAAAGCCTTGTAGTTGGCGCCAACCATAATCCAAATAGATTGTGGCCCACACAGAGGCCCAATGAGATTAGGGCTTGGTCTTCTTTTGATTATTATATTAATAGAACATAACATCATGAGAAGAAGACAATCATATGCATTTCACGTTATTTTGCCATGAGAGAAAAATAGACAACTTTGTTATCTTTGTATTATGAGAAGAACACTCTCTCATGTGTTGAGATTTAAAAGTGTATTCTTGGGTATCCTACCAAATAACATAGACATCCACATATCTCCTTCTCTTTGTGCGAGCCATAGTATGGAAGATGGTGGGTTACGAGGCTAAGATGATATTTGATCTATACGTGTTCTAAATCTACAAAAAAAATATTTGTATTTTTCTTTTATTCAGATTCATGTTGCATGAGAAATATCTCATTCTAGTTATGATTCCTAGAGTGATTCGTTCCTATGCTTTAATAATTGTTATTATCACATTGAAATATCATCCTATGCTTCCGTTGCACTGTCAATTACATGATCAAAAGCCAACACATGCAAGTTTATCCAGTACTAGTCACAATAGGATAAACTTGGGAGGCAAATGTTTAACCCAATTTTGGACTCAGTGACGTGGCAATTGAAGAAGACATGTGGCAATAAAACAACATCAAACGTTGAGTGATGGTCGAAATGAGATAGTTGCCCGAGGACGCCGTACGAACACAAGAAGTCATAATCTGCTTGATCCAAGTGTCCTGCTCGAGAAGGAGCAAGTAAGTACTATACATTGAAGCTGCTCGGAGACAGACCCTGCTCTATATGCAAGACAATTTCACTAGAGGATCCAGATTTCACGAGATATTGTGAAATATCCCAAGATATTTTTGTAACTGATATTTGAATGTATTTTTCCCATATTATTTGAATTTGTCAACAGTTGTAACAATCCCATACAACACGTGTAAGACCTAGATTAATTTGTAAGGACCCATAGCCCAATAAGGGACTCTATAAATAGAGATCTCTTTCACTCATTATCTCTACGCTAAATTAATGCACACTTTATAACGTCCCTAAGGTAGGGTACGCCTGCCACATACTCATAATTCTAGGGTTTACGAGTATGTAAGGCACTTGACCAAAAGAATTAAATAAAATGATACGAAGAAATACAGAAAAATTTAAAACTTTTATATAAACTTATTAGAAGAAATTATTACACGTATGAATACTTTAAATTTAAGGCAGCCATATGAAAACTCTAAACCATTATTGCATTGCTACTGAGTCCGTGCTCCACAAGTTGCTCAACAGCTAAAGCCACACCTGGAAAAATGTTGGAAAATAACATAATGAGCTAACGCTCAGTAAGCAAATCTCATGCATACACATACACATGAATGTCGTGAGTTTGTAGTGCACATATACTAATATGCTGACTTATATACTTATGCATTTCATTTATTGCCCATGCACTTTCAAACTTTACTTTTATGCTCTTTCTTTTAGTTTCACATTTTTATGGGCCCGATTTCACTTGTGCACACTGTTTGATTCGGCAAATGCCTGCAGGGCTTATAACACATATCATATAGAATCCCATGGGTTCTCCTCCGGCTAGCCATCATTGTAACGCCCTACTTCCTTAGAGCCGTTACTAAGTGAGTTTTTAAAACAAAACAGTGTGCAATGAACTCGCTAATCGAGGTTTTGAAACATAAGTGTGACTAATTAAAAGTTAAGGCTGTAATATTTGAAAATGCGTCGCTTCATCAAAACTTTTATTATTAAACAGTTGGGATCCCAAAATAAGGTTTGAAAACTAATTACATCTTGAAATAAGGTTACAGTTGAGAAATTATAAAATTATAGATTATTACAGCCATTTTCGAATAAACCCCCAACCAAAGCAGTCGGGCAGGCCAAACATGTACGCGCCGCTTCACGCTCTCCGTACTCATGGTTGGTTGATTCAGTCATTGCCCTTACCTGCAACACAGAGCACCCGTGAGCCGAAGCCCAGCAAGAAAACTCATGCAGAACATAACATATGCAATGTATACAGTTATCATAACAGATAATCCACAAATAAACAAGTCAATCATTAGACTAAGCGAACACGGCCAAGCCACCCCAGAGCCTTACCGAAGCCTGGGGTATCGGTTCTCACCGCGAGGATAACTCATGTATCCCTTGGGTCCCACCCTGAATATAGCATAACACATGTATCCACTGGGCGCCGCCCTGACTATAGCATCCCATGTGCTAGGTGTTACTTTCGGCCCACGGCCGCCCCGGCTTACGCCGTACTCGGCCCACGGCCGCCCCGGCTTACGCCGTACTCGGCCCACGGCCGCCCCGGCTTACGCCGTACTCGGCCCACGGCCGCCCCGGCTTACGCCGTACTCGGCCCACGGCCGCCCCGGCTTACGCCGTACTCGGCCCACGGCCGCCCCGGCTTACGCCGTACTCGGCCCACGGCCGCCCCGGCTTACGCCGTACTCGGCCCACGGCCGCCCCGGCTTACGCCGTACTCGGCCCTTGCCGCTCATTTCATCATAATCACACATATAGTACATTCGAAATAATCATTCACACACATCATGATTCATTTAAGGTTTAAACATTTGCACATAATACAATCTGGGGCCATGCCCTAACCTCGGGTGTTATAGTTTTCTTACCTGTACTCCGAGCCTCCTGATGCACTAAAGCCGCGAGCACGGTCCTCAAGCATGAGCCTCTCCAATAGCCTAGTCACAACACACATAAAACACTTTTTAATACTAACCAACCCAAAACCATTTCCCGGGACCAATCCCGCACTCTCGGCACCTCTAATTCCCTAAAACAATACACCGGAACCATCCCCCGAGTCCTCGGGCAAAAGCCCTAAAAACCAGAATTTTGGGTGTCAAAATTGGCCTAGGGCCGCGGCACTCCCTTCAAGGGCCGCGGCGCCCAGCGACTTGGCCTCCTCCTGATGCAACCTCGCGCCGCGGCGCCCAAGAACAGGGCCGCGGCGCTCATACGCGAACCCAGAAAATCTGGGTTTTCCCTTGCGTTTTTCCCCGAACTTAAACCTTCCAAATCACACCAAACCAATACCCAAACCCCAAAACCAATTTCAAACATCAAATAGACCATATAACAACCCATAACTCAAGATTCAAGCTCAAAACATCAATATACCCAAGATTCACACCCATTGATCTTAAAATTCAACAACTATCCCAAAACTCAACAAAGCTTAGCTTAGGCATTTAATTTCCTCAAATCAAAACAAAACCCAAACTTAAATATGTATAAAACACTTACCTCCAATGGAGAACCCACACAAAGTCCTTGATCTCATCCTAGACTCCCACTTCTCCTTTTCTTCTTCTTCTTCTTCTTCTTGCTTGCCCTAGCTTTTCCCTCTCTTTTCTCTTCTCTTCAAACTCTATCAATGCCTCATAAAACCAATGCCCAAACCGAACCCCATATACCCAGCTGAGAATTTTCATAATCCCCAGCCAAAAGACCAAAATACCCCTTCCTACTAATCCTCCTTAGCTAAACCTCCAAGGGCACTTAAGTCTTTACACTTTCATTTCATTTCTACCATTTTCTTTCTAAAACTTGTTACTCTCAACAGTAACTAATGGTTACCTAGGTTACTAAATCTCCAATAACCATTACCCGCTAAATCTCAACTTAACCATAAAATTCCCGAGGTACCCCTAGGCTCCTCCCGAGCCGGGTACAAAAATCCCGTTGTGACATCTAAGTTAACTAGCTCTCTAGGACCGTCTCGGCACGTGCATCACAACAATAACACAACACTCACGTGGTACAAATCACGGAATACAATTATCACATATCAATGCAGTTATGCCCAACAAGGCCAAAATTACAGTTATGCCCTTCTAACACGATCCGGGCCTACATGCATACTAATATACATAGTCATGCATCTCAGATAAACAAATAGTCATATAACATGCTTTAAATCATAATCATGCATTTAATTCATAAAATCACACATAATTCCCATCATGCCCTCCTGGCACGCTAATCAAGGCCCTTAAGCCTTATTAGCAAATTTGGGTCGTTACAATCATCTCAGCTAGGCTCATCATAACACTCATTTCATCGTTGCCATAGCTGCCATACTTATTACACATATGGAGGAGAAAGACGGAAACATGGCAAACATATCTGAATGGTCAACTCTGACCTAGCCCACACTAGTGGGCAGCCACTATAAGTCTTATAGACCTCCGTCTTCATCATTGCACTTACTTAATTGCTTCATCGAAACAGTGGCACCCTTTTTAACATCTTATTATCACTTTGCTTAAGCCTTGTGTCATTAAAATGTTCACTTCACATAAGACATTTCAAGGCATTTCACAATTTTCCTCATATTTATATGCATGGTCTTATATCACATAATAATGTATCATATAACTGTACATGCCATGCATACATGCTGATGCTGAAATGTCAATGTTCATGTTCATGATTCATGTTTGATGGTATTCAATTAAGGCATTGTATCACATCTCATATAACTCAAAACATCTTTAGTCATAATACATGAAGTTTTGGGTTGGTGGCGTTGTTATACCTTAACGTAGAGCTATGGCTCAGGTCTAAGGTTTCCAGCCTAAAAACTTAAACGCTTCATATATCATAACATATAACAAATCATGAACATAAAGTAATCCACATATTCATCAACATAAGAACACATACTTGCACATAATTCATATCATTCTTAACCAAGTAAGACATCTTTCGCATATCACGGAATTCATCAATTACATATCACACAACACCCTTATGGTGTTCATATAACCATTCTTCACATACTTATCATATGCATCATCATCATACCATACTTAACTCATTAGATGTATACATTCAATGTAGTCATGCATCTTACACTTAAGCACAAAAGGTGAGATTTACTTACCTTAGGTCCTTAGCTTATTTTAAAATTGCTCAGCAAGAGTCAATCAATCAAATCCATACAAATCCTATTCAAAGCACATCATTTATTAAATTCTATCAAAATCGTAAATATACACTAGTGTATATTAACAATACCATAAACTATATGAATGATAATAATAATTATTATCAACGTAATACAAATAACTCTTCATATAAAACCATGCTTTAAACCTTACTCATAAGATAATGTACTCTTATGATAATAATAACAAGAATAATAATTATCGTCTATAAATAAACTTACTTCAATATTAATAACAAAAATACTTCAATAACAATACATATATGAATGTATATATTCAAATAGTCATTTTATAAAAAAAATCATATTTTTAACATAAAGTTGTAATAATCGATATAATGATAATAATATAAATATAAATATTTATATTATTAATTAGTCATAATATCAATTCCAGTGATATAATAAATATACTTTATCCAAAATTTACTGGTCTTACAACTATCAATAACTGTAAGAAACTAATACTGATATTATTTTGATATTCAAATATTAACAAAATATTAATATATAAGAATAATTGTTAAATAATAGGTTTACTATAAATCACACTTTTCATATATATATGTATATATATGAAACTATATTCTTGACTTACTTAACAAAATAATAACAATAATAATTAAAATTACTTAATCATAAAAATTTATATATTAATATAAAATCAATTAAATATGTATTTTTATATTTGATTTAATATCTAATATTTTCTAGAAAATTGGACAGCACAACGGCTATAAAGTGGACAATCCCAAATCAAAACCTGTATTAAAAATACAAATAATCCCAGACAGCCAGTAAATTACAGAAAATATTCCATATATCACTAATATATAATTATATACTATAAATACACATAATAACAATTACTCTAATCAATCACAATTAAATCACAATATAGGTCAAAGAAATTATACCACAATGATCGGGTTCCACAACAAGTCAAACGGTGATTTTCTGAAACTCAAAACGTACTTCGGAACCTCGAACACTAAGTTTCGACCGTCGGTCTACGGTGGATCGCGGTGGCTCATGGTGGGCCCACCACCCAACTATGGTAGATGTAGGAACAAGTTATTGGGTTTTGAAGCCCACAACACGAGGAACACGATGGTGGTGACGGATCGACAAACGGATGCCCGAGGTGGCCGAATCGCAACTTTGAAGTCGCGGGGTGGCCGAACTTAAATCGACTAGTTGAGGTGTTTAATCGGCGAGTGAGCTCTAGATTCCCTCGTGGTCGATAGTTCGGAGGCCTCTGAATCCAACGGTCCGGCGCGTGGCTATAATTGGTGACCGCCGGTGGACGTTTGGTGGTCGGGCAGACGCACGCACGCGAGAGAGAGAGAGAGAGAGAGAGAGAGAGAGAGAGAGAGAGAGAGAGAGAGATTTTATGAGGAGAGAGAGAGAAAGAGGTTTTATGAGGAGAGAGAGAGAAATACTCGGTTAAAAGGCTGAAGCCTTTCTTTTTTTTTTAAATTTATTTATTTTTTAAAATTACACTTGGACCCAAAATACTAAAATTCTTTTCAAATAAGCCCTTTAGCAAAACTTTCTTAATTTTATAAAAATTCCCAATTAAAATTATATGACATTTGGGTCCAATACTTGACTACTCAAGTTTCTCTCTCTTTAATCTCATTAAAAACATAAAATGATATTTTAAACACTATTTTTCCATTACTATTTCTTAAATTTGTAAACTTGTACATTTTATGTATTAAAACTCTGATTTATAATGAAAATGTTGGATATTACACACTTTACATACAAAACCCTACTGAATTGTATTATCTATTTCTGTCGTATAAATTGACTCAGTGTCGTTGACCAAAACGTTGCTCAACATGTGAAAATTCAACTATTTGAACCTTGTTTTTGGCACCGTAAATTATTTAAAATTTATTGAAAATTTGTGAGATATTCTAAATGACTACAATATACACTGCGATAATAAAAAATTAGAATTTATAACTAGACACATGTCGAAACTAACTTTTGTCAACATAAGTGTTGACAAAACACTGCGAATACCGTACTCTTTCCCCATAAATATAATACACATTGTTTGATCTTTCCTTTTTTGTTATTTCTTATAGTTTTTTTTAAAGAAAATTAACGAGTTCATTTTTAAATTTGGAATTTATCATTTAGGTATTTTTTTTTTGAGAAAACCATTCAAGTACATTTTAATACTTTATATTATTAGAAATATATAATTTTTAATTTAGTAAATTATACATTTATCATAACATTATCAATTAATTAATTTTTTAAAAACAAACATGTAATTTAATAATGTGAAAATACCAGTTTTGCCTTGTGTTTTAATAAATACGCAATCAACTTTTGTGTTTTGTTAAATGACAACTTAAACCCTGTTTTTAATAAAATTGATCAAAATAGTATCATAAATCCAATTTTAGTCAAAATATTTTCAAATATAATTTTTTATTCCTAGCTACTCACATTTTTTACTTTTCATAATTCATTACATCGCTAACGACCTAAGAATTGATCTTTTAATTCAAAATATTTTGATTTATTTTGTAAAACACATTATCTAAATTATTATTTGACAAAACACATAAGTCATTTGATTGTTAAGAAAAAATACAAAGCCACACTAGCATTTTCTCTTTAATAAATATAATTAAATTAAATTTTATTTAATCATCAAAACTTTATGTTATTTTTTTTTTTGTTGAAATAGATCAAACTTTATGTTAGAAAACCACATTTATGAAAATTTCTATATTGTTTGTCGGATAATACATAAATATATAGAGCACGACACGACTTGAATTTAGGGGCAAAAAAAAAAAAAAAAGAGAGAAAGAAAAAGAAAAAAGGACAGTCTCCACCATAGCAGTCGTGGGGACCAGCACAAGCCAGAGCAGAGCCGGTGACGATATTTCTCCCAAAAAATTAGGGTTTCCCGACCTTGAACCATGGAGAGCGCCTTCGCGAACGCGTCTTCGATATCTGATCAGAGGCAAAAGATCGAGCAGTACAAACACATACTCTCGTCCGTCATTTCTTCCAATGATACAACCCAGGCCAAGAAGTTTATCGACCATAGTAACATCCCTAATTTCCTTGGTTTTCACATACTACTGCAATTCTAGGGTTTTTTAAGCCCTTTTTCGTATGGTAATTCGGCCCTTAGTTTTGCCCTAATCGGTTTTGTAATTGTGTTGCAGTGTTATCTGACGATGTACCATTGGTGGTTTCTCGGCAACTACTGCAGACCTTTGCGCAAGAATTAGGAAGGTTACAGCCGGAAACCCAGAAGGAGATTGCCCATTATATCCTTGCGCAGATTCAGCCTCGGGTTGTTTCGTTCGAGGAACAGGTTCGTTTCGCCATTTATTTCTTTGGTTGCTATTTTATTCTACAATGGTACTTTTCAATGCACATTGCTCTGGATTGAGAAATTTGGTTATGTTTGCCCATGGATGTTGATAGGGCTATCGGTTTTGTTATCCGCTGATGAGTATTGGTGTTTTAGCAGAATACTGTTGGAGAGACTTAACCTTTTACTCTATTGGGCTTTAAAAATGCTGCAGGTGCTAATCATTCGAGAGAAACTTGCGGAATTGTATGAATCTGAACAGCAGTGGTCAAAAGCAGCTCAGATGCTCAGCGGCATCGATCTAGATTCTGGAATGAGGTCTGAGAGTAAGATCCTATTTTATTTTCTTCATGTTTATTCTCATGAAAGTGAGTATGTGGCAATTTTCTAGAATGTTAACCATGTGCAATTTGTTTGATGTGTTCATCAGAGTGATTGACGATACGTTCAGGTTATCAAAATGTGTCCAAATAGCTCGCCTGTATCTTGAGGTATTTGTAAAGTATTTATTAAACAGTTATTGAATTTACTATTTGTTGATGCCAGTCCCTCCCCTCCCTGTAAGTCATCTGGATCAATGTCTCTCCGTCCGGAGAGTGTAGGAATAGTAGTTTTCCTTTTGCATTGGGATTGGATAATGTGTTGGACGGGAACATATGATAATGGTATCTGTTTCAGACATCACGGTTCCAAGAACTTCGATTGCACTTGCAGTTCATGCACAGCTAATTGTTCTTAATGTAAATCACAAAGTTTTTACTTTTTAGTATGCTATTGTTGCCATATCTTGCGACTTTTTGGTTGATGTGTTTGCTTTTATGAAATGCAGGATGATGATGCTATTAATGCAGAAGCTTTTATTAATAAGGCTTCATTCTTGGTTAGCAGCAGTCAGCAGGAAGTACTGAACTTACAATACAAGGTTCACTGGCATATAGTGATAATGATATTGTAAAATTTTGCATTTCAAGCAGATTTTATGTACAGGTTCTTACTTCTTCCTTTGCCCCCCTCTTTTTTCTTTCTTTCTTTCTTTTTTTCCTTCAGGTATGTTATGCAAGGATATTAGATTTGAAGAGGAAGTTCTTGGAAGCAGCATTGCGTTATTATGACATTTCTCAAATTGAGAAGAGGAAAATAGGAGAAGAGTATGTAAAGTTTAATTTTACATTTAATAATGCAAGTTTTAATCAAATTGTTATGTTTTTGTGTTGCTTGTAAATATGATCAAATCATCTACTTGCAATTGTTAGCAAAATCTTTTCTTTTTTCTTGGATGATATTAAATCAACCGAGCCTCAAGCCTGATTTAGAAACAAACTATAGATGATATATTTTTAATACTTGTTCTAATTTCAGAGAGATTGATGAGGAAGCACTGGAACAAGCTCTATCTGCTGCTGTGACTTGTACAATTCTGGCTGCTGCAGGACCCCAACGTTCTCGTGTTCTTGCAACTTTATACAAAGTAATTAACTTCTCAAGATGACTATACATGTACTATTTACTGTGTTTTCAGTTCTTGTGTCCTTATATTGCTCTGATACTTTAAGATTCTTGGTTTAGGATGAAAGGTGCTCAAAATTAAAAATTTATCCAATTCTCCAAAAGGTATTGACATCATATTTTGTGTTGACTGGTATTGTGCTTGCTTACTTTGTTTACCCGGGTTATTTTTGAAGCGTTACCTGTTGTACAATTGGGATGCTAGGTATACTTGGAGAGAATTTTAAGAAAACCAGAAATTGATGCATTTGCTGAAGAATTAAAAGCACATCAGGTATCTTTCTCCTTTCTGGTTGTTGCGTATGCAGCATTTAATTACATTGTTGAGAAAGTTTATTTATGTGGCACCATTTATCAACTTTAACAGAAAGCTGTTTTACCTGACAACTTCACTGTCCTTGATCGTGCTATGATTGAGCATAATTTGCTGAGTGCGAGCAAACTTTACACAAACATAAGGTAGGATGGTGATTTGGTTTCTTTATTGCTTATTTTAGGCTTTCAATGCTTTCGTTCTTTTAGTCAGATTACATTATTTTGATGGGATTGGTAGAGGTAACAGCTGCTTTTTTTTATTCAATCTACAGCTTCGATGAGTTGGGCACCTTGCTGGGCATTGAACCTCATAAGGTCTTTGTCTTTTGTTATTTTCTTCTTTCTCTCTATTTTAAGTTAGGGTGATTTTTTTTTCTCTCATTTTTTTTCTTTCAATACTTGAATATACAGAGGATCTGGGGTTTTAAATTTAGTATCCAGTGATTGATTTGAATAGGAATGAGATACTAACTAACAAGAGTTGTAGAATCTGAAAATTAGTTGCTTCTTTGTGTCAAGTAATTGAATTGTGATTTTATATTGAGTAGTGTTGTTCCTCACTAGTTGAGGCTAGCTGAAGTGATTGGGTGTGAGTAATGGATCTAGGTTTCGAGCCTCAGCTGTGACTAGCTGTTTCTTGTGAAAAAAAAATGTAGTCTTGTTCTTTAACTGGTGTGCCTTCCATGATTGTTTTTCTTCTTTTTAAGTTCACCACAAGAGTTTTGGTTAAAATATACAGTAAAGTGGTTGAGGTGACATGGTATAAATTAGTTATCTCGCTGAAGTGGTTGTGTTTTATGGCTGTCTTTTCTAGGACTAGTTCATTTTACTCTGGTAAATTATTTCTCATTCTTTCTGAAAGTGCTGTAATTTGTCTTGCAGGCTGAAAAAATAGCGTCAAGAATGATCTATGAGGACAGAATGAGAGGATCGATTGATCAGGTATTACTAAGTATGCAATGTGACATCTGTCTTTCAGGTGTTATTTCAAGGATTTAAGTAATGCATGATTTTATCTCCATCTAGCCTTCTGTTAATCTCATTTTTATTAAGGTCACTTGTGAAAAATTAGTTTTGGAAATTCTTAGCTGAGTGAAACTTGCACTTTCCATCTTGTGTTGGAAGATAAATTTCTCTACTAAGTACTGTATAATATGCGTATCAGCAGCTACTGTTATTTTTCAAAGTTATCAAAGAAAAGAAAATTGTTTTTCTATTTTACACCAAGGAGCACTAATCTTACACGAGGTATGTCAGGTGGAAGCTGTCATACATTTTGAGGATGACACAGAAGAACTGCAGCGATGGGATCAACAGGTAATTATTCTTTCTTTTGTTTTTCATACATTTCAATGGCTTTCAGATTTTCAACACAATGAGGAGTTTAACAGAGTTTATTGTGTGGGCACTATGAGACTAATATTGTTCGTCTAAGTGATCTCGTCTTCATGATGTTATCTCTACACTTTATTTAAAAGTTTCTTATAATATATATAAAATATGAGCAGATAGTTGGGTTGTGTCAAGCCCTCAATGATGTCCTGGACAGCATGGCAAAGAAGGGATTGCCAATTCCTGTTTGATCTGCTGCATCTCCATTCATGCTTGGGAAGTTTCACAATGTAAGGATTTTAATGTTAATGAACAATCATTGCCACTGTAGATTATCATATTACACACTGCCTAGAAAGCCTTTTTCTTCCTTTTCCTTTAAATTGAGAGAAAATACTTTTGTTAATCTTTGTCTTCAATCGAAACCTTTTTCTTATAATGGTTTGTGCATATGTTTCTATTATTGGCTACGCACACCCTTGATGACAGGTTTTGAAATTATTATTTTTCTGCTCGGGATTTTGAAATTGATTTTGCCTATCTGTCATTTTAATGTTTACCTATATGTTCTTGTTTCATGTGATTATTGTACTATGTCTATTTTTTTAGAAGAGAAATGATATATGCAGCAAAACATTACACACAGTGAGTTTCTTTTTAAACAGTGGTTCCTGTTTTAATAAATGTGATTGATTAGGCTAAACTGCCAAATGACTGTGTAATGTTTTATATTTTGGGTACACATATCATTATTCTTTTTAGAATACTACATAGTAACTGTCTCCAGTGTCTGCGACTCAGAAGTTCTGAACATTACAATTTGATGACAAATAGTGGTCGATGTTTTAGTTGATACTTCCACAGCTGAGGCTATGTTTGGTAGAGAATAAAAGGGAGAGAATAAGAAGAGAAAAGAAAAGAAAAAGTTTGGTTGCCGAGAGTAGTGTGACGGAGAAGAAAATTGATAGTTTTACACAATTTTAAATTAATAATTTAGGAGTATTATATTTTAAAATAATTTGTTTACTTGATCTATTAAATAACAGGAAATGAATTTTCTTTCTATTTTTTTTTATAATTTTATTATTTCATAAATTACTATTTTTTTTCTCTGCTAAACATGTCCTCTAAGTCTGGGAGCAACAAGGGGGGCGCACGTGGATCAGGATTTTATGTATTCAAATCTTACATTTCATTAATTTTTTAAAATTTTTTTTAACAATGAGATTTTCTTATTCTTTATCTAATGTAGGACTTTCCCTTGGCCGTCTCAAGCCATTCAACAATGTTCTTCATCGGCTTCCTAGACTCTGGTAGTCTGGTGGTGTTTTTTATCGTATGCTTTTTACATAATTTGAAAAAACTATTGTGTTAGTTTACAAATCGATTGAGCTACTTTCACACACAAAAAAAAAACCATTGAGCTACTGAGTTGGACTGTTTAAGATCGACATTGCCTTTGGCAGCTGTTAAACATTAAAACTCGTTTTTACTCGAAAGGGGTTAAGTTTTCCATTTGAAATATATAGCTTTTATTCTATATTAAACTGTATGAAAAGAAAATAATTGTTAGGAAAAAAATATATTTTTTTCTTTAGATACATCTGAAATTTAAGATTATATTTCCCAAAAGCGAGTAGACTAAAAATTGAAAGCTTATCTAAAAGGAGAATAAAGCTGAAGGGTTGTCTCCAGTAATGTGGCTTGTGATGCTCGTCTCGAGGATGAGCAACATAGCTTTACATAAAAAAGAGTAACGGTTTACTTTTTTGGTTTTAGATTTTTAAACAAATTAAAATCCAATTTCTTAGCTTTAGAATGGTTATAAGTTTTTGTTTTGGGATTGAGTAACAGATTTATTGAGATTGGGAGAGACCGTAATGAGAATCTTCTTATATTGGTTATATTGGTGGAAGGGATGTAAATTAAGGTTGACAATTTGTGTAAATGTGTCAGATTCGTGTTGACATGATTATAACATAACATGATTAAAGTAAATGTGACGCGATTATTAAACGTGTCAAAAATGCAAACACGAGCACGGCACGATTATTAAACGGGTTAATACGACACGATAAGATAACACGATTAATGTGTCATGATACAACATGAAATTGACACAATTAATCATAACTATATGAAAAAATCATAACTTATGGTAATTATTCGTATTGTCGTGTTGACATGATTTTGATACAATACGATTATGACGCGATATGATTATTAAACAGATCAACATGATTATGATACGACACGATTATTAAATGTGTTAAAAACTCAAACACGAATACGAACATGATTATAAACACATGTCACCCAAACTTATTTATTTTCGTGTCGTGTCATGTCGTGACCCAAATTGCCACCCCTAATGTAAATGGAGTGAGGCGGGATCACGGATGGCTCCACCACCCCAAGCCTCCAATCCAAAAATGTCCCTGTCCTTGCTGTCCTTGCGCCTTAATGGGTACCTATTCAATAAAAATATTTATTTTGTTTTTCAAAAATAAATTAAAAAAATATATTATTAAAATATACCAAAACAAAAACTAAGCATAAAAAAGAAAAAAAAAAACAAAACTCTTTCCAAAGAATATCCAATATAAATTAAAGAATAAATATGATTTTTTTCCCTGAACTATTACTACTTGCAATTTGTACCCTCCCGATTTTTTCATGTTGTTAAAAATCCCACTTGAACTATGCACCGTTACTGAATTATGAGACTTTAATTAATGGGTGATGTGGCTATCAAAAGGCCAATTTGCTAATTTGGGCACTGACGTGACACTGGTGTAGAATTCAATTAAAAATTAATAAAGACAAAAAATAATTAAAAAAAATGAATAAATATCATTTTTGCCCTCCGAACTATGACCTCTGTATGAAAGTGCCCCTGAATGATTCGCGATGTTTTAAATTCCCCCCGAAATTTTAACGTTAGTAATTTATGGGCATTTCGTTCAGTTATGCCATTTACTCGGTGATGTGGCATAATACGTGTATAGTGGTTGAAAAATTAAAAGTAAAATTAATACACCTAAGCCTACAATTATTTTCTTTCATCTTCCCTCTTCTTCACGATTTTCTTCTCTTCAAACCCTAAGTTTAATTATTCATTCTGCACTTGTGTTCATCAAGCATCATAAATGGCATATTCTAGGGGAAAAAGGTATGGAGAAGTTTAAGGGAGTCCCCCTCTTTGTCATTGTGGATGTGAGGCCGTACTAGGCATAACATGGGCTGTATACAATTCCGGGATAAGGTTCTATGGCTGCCCAAGATACAAGGTTTGTTGTTTCAATTATTTTTCTTGATTATGATTGGCTTAAACTCCTCTAACTCTGTATTTTATTTACAGAGAAATGAGAGAGATGGTTGTGGCTTTATTCATTGGATAGACCCTCCTAGTAGTGAAAGACATATTTGTGATAATGAGTTGTTTAAAAAAGTAGAGGAGATCGAAGGCAATCTTTTGCAACAACAGATTTTTGTTGAGAAAAGAGATGAACAAGTTGGAAATTTTTTGATGTTGATGGAGGATGTCAAAACCGGTCTCTGTATTTTTGTTGTACTTTTATCTTTTGTTTTGTACTTGGCATTATGGTGAAATGTAATTGTTGTGTTGTTGTTTTAACTGAAAAAAAATGTAACTATGTTGAAGAAATGAAGAAAAACATCATTTATGGTGTATGTATTTTATTGGATCTTATATATTTGGCAGCATATATATTTGTGATATATTTTTATTGATTCTGAGATATCTAGTAGCATATATAGTTGCTTAATTGTGATGAAATTTGATTGAAAAAAGGTTTCCAATAGCATAATACAACCAGAAAAATAATGTAAAAAGTGAGCCAACATTTTCATTCAGTAAACTAGTATCTGGTGTACAAAACGTGATCCTAAATCAGATATACAACCTTGCTCAAGTACATTGGTGATTTACAACCTTGCTCAAGTACATTAGTGACTTACAACCTTGCTCAAATACATTAGTGATCCTAAAATAAATTTACAACCTTGCTCAAATACATCGAAATGGTATTCAGTGAGCATGAGACTAATAAAAAAATAGAGACAAAAGTAGACATAGCAATTGACTTTCAGCTCCAAACTTATCCAATACACTGCTTGTCAATCAAAAAATCAGATATTGCCTTGATTAAATATGTTTGGTCCTTGTTGCAACTGTGCTGCTACCTTGCCGGGGTGGGTTGAATGGAACTTGCTACAAAATAAGATAGACAAATCACGTAGCTTAAATGATAAAAACCAGATAACAGAAATCAGTGAACATTATTTGAAGTTGTTAGGAGACACCTGAGGTGGTGTCATTATTCCTTGTAGAGCACTCAAATTTGTTACTGAACTCATTGAAGCATTTTCTGGCTGACTCCTATTTCTAGCATAAGTACCAGGATCAGCTGGGGGGTTGTCTTTTCCCTACCAAAACAAATATTTTTTATCAATCCAAAAACAAGCAAACATTATCCTTCAAACCAGATGCAAATAATACAATAGTAACTTACCAAATTGAAGTTGTTTCTAGCACAAGTTTTGAAGTTGTGGCCCACTGCACCACAACCAGAACTTCTCATTCTCACATATCTTCGTTTCAATTTCTTGGCTGTTGGTGGAGCCAACTCATCAAGTTCAACTCTTCTGCTTTTCTTAGGCCTACCAGGTTGAGTCTTCCTAATTGGCTTAATCATTCCAACCTTGCCACTTCTAGGCCATTCACCTTGATTCCTAATTGGAAAAATTTGCTGAGAGTATGCCGTCATGTAGTATTCCTTGGTATACCATTTGGAGACATATGTCACTGGATCCTCCCTTTTATGCCAAATAGTAGCAACAACATGGCTACATGGAATACCAGTGAGTTCCCATCTTCTAGAAGAGCAGACCCAATTTTCCAAATCGACAGAGTACATGCCCCCCCGTACATGTTCATCACCTGGTACATAAATTCACTCCCTTTGGTGGGAATGTGACTTCCAGCTTCTACCTTGTTCTTTTCAAGAACAGTTGCGACCCTTGGTGTAATGTTAGACTCCCACATTATAACTGAATGCCTATTTTTAGTGAGCCTTTGTATCATGTACATCCTAATATGCTCCAACATCGACAATATTGATCTATCTCTGGCTGCCAATATTGACTTTGTACCATTGAATCCCTCACACATGTTATTTACAAGTATATCACACTTAGGTTGAGTCCTAAAGTGTGATCTACTCCAGTGATGTGGACCTGCAGCTAATAACTAGTTGTATGCTTCCTCATCAATTGATTTGATTTCCAACATCATAGCTTCGAATCCCCTAATGGTTACCTCTCTCGTAGCTTTCCATAAAAGGTCTTTCAAGGTTTTATCCCTGAAAACTTTGTTGAAATTATTCTCTAGATGCCTTGCACAATGCATGTGCTCGGCCTTAGGTACACCCTCATCCCACAAACCATTCAAGGCTTGCTCTAAACCTTTTTGCTTGTATGTAATAAAGCTCCAATGGTTTGAGTTTTCAATTTTAAAGTCCACCTTCAATAGGTCCAGAAACCAGCTCCATGAATCCTTATTTTCTATCTTAACAACAGCAAATTCTATAGGATACATTTGGTTATTCCCATCTATTCCAACTGCTCTTAAAAGTTTTCCTGGGTGTACACCTTTAATGTGGCAGCCATCCAACCCAATTAAAGGTCTACAACCCTCATTGAAACTTTCTTTTAATCCAGCATAGCAAATATACATCCTCTTGAAACGTGGCTTACCATTCTCACCAACTTCTGTCAAAAACTCAACAGTTGAACCCCTATTGGTCCACTTAATCTCCTCTGCATAATCCCAAAGAGAAGCATACTGCTCTTCATAGCTCCCTTCAATTGCTCTAGTTGCCATCAGCTGAGCTCTATAAGCTTTGTCCCGTGTAATCTCAATGACATTGTCCTTACTAACCTTGTGCATGAAAGAAGAGATTCCCCACTTCTCATTCATCTTGAACTCATTCATGTACTTCCGACTCAACCATCTAGACGTTGCAAATCTATTTGTATTCTTTCTAGCACATTTGTGTTCATCATTATAAGTTTTGATAAATGTGGTGGTGTCATCATTCTTCGATGCAATAAAAACCCATGAACAGTCAACACCTTTACATTGAGCCCTAATCCTATGAGGGTCATTCTTCTTAAAAAAAATGTCCATTCCATTTTGGATTGCATACTCCCTAATTGCTTGCTTAAAAGCTGTCCCATTTGGAAATGATAACCCTAGCTTGAACACTGGTTTTTCCATGTCAATTGAAGCCCTAAACTGAGGAAGCTCTCGCAGCTTGGTTTTTCTGTACATTTTGTTTGGTTTGTGGATCCCCTCAATCACCTCATCATTCTCATCTTCATCCTCACTTGAACTATCTTGTGGAACAAAGTCACTGTCAGAATCTTGTATACCCACATCTCATATGTCAATCTCTATAGGCTTTTTCCCTAATCTTTTCAAGTGGTTTTCAGCTGCCTCTCCCACATCTAAGTCATCTTCACTTTGTTCATACTCTGGATCTACATCATAATCGTTGTCTTCACTTGAGTGTTCATTTTCAGTCGCATTTTTCTCATCCAAAACAGGCCCAGATTTGGTCACATCCTCATCCAAAACAGGCCCATGTTCAGTCTTATTCTCATCCAAACCAGGCCCAGATTCAGTGACATCCTCATCCAAACCAGGCCCACTTACATCTCCCAAACCAAGCCCATCCAAACCAGGCTTACTCCCACATGCATCTTCATTCAATATAGCCCCATTAGATTGTGTTGCTATTTCCTCACCTAAATCTGTTTCAACATCTCCATTCACATTAACCCGAGTATCATTTTCAACACCTAAAATAGTTTCAACATCATCATTCACCCCATTTCTAGCATCATTTTGAGCACCTAAATCAATTTCAACATCCTCATTCACACCATTTACTACTGAAGCTTGAGTTTCAGTCACTTCTAGTTGACAAAAAAAACATTCCACAACATTGCATCTCTTCACACAATCCCCAATCTTCTCAAGTAAAACTACATCACTAGTTACACATTCCATTAACACACTATCTTCCCACTTAAATAAAAAGCAATCTCCTCTAGATTTGTGAAACCTAAATCTCTAGCAATCCCATATAGCTCAAACATTCTCATGTTATCCACATCTTGGAAATGTATTAAATTAGTAACCCCACCAAGGTAGGTTGGAATGTTACCTACATGCTTAAGTTGTCCACTGTGGCACACCTTTAGAGTGAAGATTCCTGAATTTGGGTCTAAAAAATACAACAACATTTAATGTGACAATTTTATATCAAAAAAACATTTAATGTGACAATTACTGAATAACTAAAGTTTGGGTGGTCCCAAAATATGCTTTCAAACCTGCTTTTAGTACTTGTTATCAAACAAAGTCAAACACACACACGCACCAATACACAACAGACCCCACGCACCCCACACACCCCAATTGACTTAACAAACCACTACGGAAAACTCCAAAAAACACTATCTAAGATTCCTTTGACCAAACCCATTTTGTAGAACCAAAAAAACCTCATTTTGTGAGGACAAAGCTCTACAAGATTCATTCTTTCCTCTCCATCTTCTCCATCCCAAAAACTGACCCAATACAAAATCAAAAAGAATAAAAAGTAAACATTAAATACTCACCGTAAAAGGGAATCTCGTTCTCATCCCTACACTCCTTTGGATGTCCTTTCTTTTTTCTTAATGCTCTGGTTTTCTTCTTCCCCATCACCATCGACAGAGGCTTTAGATTCAATCCTTCAACTTCAGATTCAGTCCTTCAGATTCGGTTTTCTTCACTCTTGTAACTACGTTTAAAAAAAAAAAGCCCTAAAATTACCCCCAAACTAATTAGATCGATCCATGAAAACCCCTTAGAGTCTTACTACCTTCCTTCATTGTTCTCATGGTAGTTTCAATGGCAGTAATGACGTGTAATGCCAAATAATCCTCTATATTACCACATCAGCCCATATATTGCCATATCATGCAGCCTATCTTATGTGTTATGATACATCATCATTAATTGTAAAAAATCTAACGGAATGCCCATAAATTACTAACGTTAAAAGTTCGGGGGGAATTTAAAACATCGCGAATCATTCGGGGGGCACTTTCATACAAAGGTTAAAGTTTGGGGGGCAAAAATGCTATTTATTCTAAAAAAAAGACTAATTTTTTCTTTTTTTTTATTTAAATATTTTTTAGTTATTTTTATTTAAATATTAAATAAATTAAAAATCATATACAATAGTAACTTTAATAGTATTTGATTTGAACTATTCTGCTTTAGTTTTATTTGCATGTACAATAAACTTTTTGTTTGATTGATTATGCTTCAATTTTTTTCCTCAAAGATGATGAATTTTAAAAGTTAAACAATGTTTTACGAATTAAAAAAAATAATGCTTTATGAATTGGAGTAGAAAATGATGACGTGGCTAGTAGAAAAATGATATTCCTTAAAGAAAAAAAAAAGAAATTTAAATAAATTTCACCATCTTTGAGGAAAAAGTTGAAGAAATTTTAATTGAAGTATGAATTAAAAAAATAATGTTTTATGAATTGAAGCATACTTCTTTTTCTTTTTTTTTTATTTAAATATTAAAAAAAATAAAAAATCATATACAATAGTAACTTTAGTTTTATTTGCATGCACAATAAATTTCTTGTTTGATTAATTATGCTTTAATTTTTTTCCTCAAAGATAGTGAATTTTAAAAATTAATTAAATTAAAAAAAATAATGTTTTATGAATAAGAGTCGAAAAGGATGACGTGGCTAGTAGAAAAGTGATATTCCTCAAAGAAAAAAGAAGAAAAAAAATTGTAAATTATTGGGTAGTGGTGGCTAGGGTCATATTATATTCATACAAAATTTATTAATTTACAATTTTATTATAATAATACTTTTCTACTCCAATTAATAAAACCTTTTTTTTGTTTAATTTTTAAAATTCACAATCTTTGAGGGAAAAAATTGAAGCATAATCAATCAAACAACAAATTTATTGTACATGTAAATAAAACTAAAGCAAATAGTTCAAATAAAATACTATTGAAGTTACTATTGTATATGATTTTTAAATTTTTTTAATATTTAAATAAAAAGAAGTAAAAAATATTTTAATAAAAAAAGGAAAAAAGAAGTAAAAAATATATAATTTTTTAATAATTTTTTTGTTTTTTTAAAATAATTTTTTTATCAATTTTTTAATTGAATTATACATGTGGCACTATGCCACGTTAGTGCCCAAACTGTCAAATCAGCCATCTGTTAGCCCCGTCACCCAGAAACTAACGGAAGTCCCATAATTTGGTAACGGTGCATAGTTTGGGGGAAATTTTAACAACGTGAAAAATTCGATGGGTACAAATTGCAAGTGGTAATAGTTTGGGGGTGTGCTTCAACTGAGAGGCCCTCCCCTTGTAGGTCAGCGTTGAATATATGGTTTAATGGCGTGGTGGGTTTCTTCAACGAGATTTGGCTCATCTTTGGGCGACAACTCTTTTGTCATCTTGTTCCCCCTGGCGCAACCTCTTGATTTTGGATTTGGGTGTGAACATCAATTTGGTGGTAGGATGACAGGTCTAGTGGCCAAGGTGGTTTGGCTTGCTAGATCACGATGGGAAGGCAAATGGCTCTCTAGCTTTAACTTTGACACCAGGCTATGGTGGTTCTCCATGACTATGGAGGAGTGGCCGTGGCAAGAGCCAGGAGATGGTTGTTGGTGCTTGGAGCCATTGACGCTCATTCTCATGTCCTCGTGTGGAGGTTTTTTATGGTTTGTTAGTTTGTATTGGTGTGATTTTATTCTGTTTGTTTTGTTGTTTTTAGTGTTGTAATAATGGTGTGTTATCACTTTGTCCTTCGAGGACGTTAGGGGTGTTCAGTTAAACCGCAAACCGCGGTTTGGAACCAAACCGCACCGCACCAAACCGCCAAAAACCGTAACCAATGAAACCGTTTTTTGATGGTTCGGTTTAACCGGACCGCTCAACTTTAATGGTTTGGTCACGGTTTCTAATTTTTTAAAACCAATTAAACCGAACCGGACCGTAATTTTTTCTAAATAAATAATTTTTAGAAATGATGGTTCAAAGGATTGAACCCCTACACTTAAGTTAATATAAAGTGTACCAAACCATCCAAGCCAAACAATTTAATTGTTTATGATATGTTTTTAATAGTATTTAATAGATGCACAAGTTTCTAAAAGTAAAAAATAAATGTAAAGTCCCACATTGTTTAGAAAGTAAACATTTCTTTTTCTCACTTCTATAAAATGATTCAAAATACTTAAACTTACAACAACAAAGACAATAAGTTTCTTGTAGACTTTTATGGTCTTAAAAGTAAAACTAAAATTATTATTATTTAAATATAATTATTTAGTTAATTATTTTATAATAAAAAAGTTTTAAATTTTAATAATTTGGTTATATGGTTAAAACCAAACCAAACCGCACCAAACCGTTTATTTATGGTTTGGTTTGGTTTGGTTTTTTAATTTTAATGGTTTGGTTTGGTTTTTCATTTTGAAAAAACCGCATGAGCGGTTTGGTTTAAAAATTCTTCTAAACCGCACCAAACCAAACCGTGTACACCCCTAGAGGACGTTGGCTTGTGCCATTTTTGTTTGATCTTTCCCATAGTTCAGTTCACATTTGAATGGTGTCACCGATTAAGTTTGGAGCACATTTTCCTAATTATAAGATCTTTAAAATGTGACCCACTAAACATTTAGTGTGTCTAGTTGGGGGTTTTGACCGATCCTTTCTATTATGGTTTTTGTGTCCATCCTTGTTGGGGATATCATAATTTCTTGGATTATATACTCTATCATTGTAATTGGCTTGGTTTTCATATTTAGGTCATCTCTATTTGTGAGATTTGTGAAACTCTTTTGAATTTTGCGTAACATATAGGATTGTGATATTGTTTAACCATTGAATGAAAGTTCATCCCTCTTAAGAAAAAAAAAAGTATAAAAAAAAAGCCTAAATTAAACTTGAAAAAAAGTCAACCAATATAAATATTTATCTATATATATATTTTTACCATAGCACCAGAGATGGAAAGTTCACCAAGGTGTCCGACCATCATCGTCGACACAACTTGAGAAAGGAACCGAGACACTATCAGCATTGATATCACTGTCATTTTCTTTCATTATCTCACAAAGTTGTCCCTTTCACCTACATTATTCTCCCTTTTTACCAACAACAGGTCCTCCTAGGGATCTTCCATTTTTCTATTGCTTTTACTTTTGCTAATTATTAAGCTGTCAATATACATACAACTAGTTTATGATCATAAATGTGCTAATGTCATGATGTTCAACAACTAGTTTGTCTAATTTGACAATGGGTCTTTCCATGGAGCTTGATTTTCACTTTTCTGCCCAGCACAGAAGAAGAAGAGCGACATCAAAAAGCTCAATGTCTTCTCCGATGATGAGATTGTGAAAAATGAGAAGAAGAAAAAACCAGTAAAATTGAAGTAAAAAAAAAAAAATCCTGACAACCATAAAATTGTTATCTTTTAAGCAAATTTGATATATTATATAAATTCCTCTAATTATTTTTACTAGTGGGAAATATTAAGAATCAAAGATTTGTTTCATTGTGAAACTCAAATATTATAATCAATAGGTGTCCCAATGGCAATGGACATAATCAATTTTAAGATAATAAAAAAGTTTAAAGGTAAAAAAACACAAATTACCCAACGAGAAGTCTGTCGTAATTTATCTTAGTGAAACTATTCATTTCTTTTCTCTTGTGTAGTTGAAAAATGACATTTTCAACATGGAAATTGTGTTGATGCCTACAATCAATTGAAAATTTAAGGTATAATGAAAAAAAAATATATATATCTTACCACCTTTCATCTCGCTGCTTCTTACTCGCACACCTAGCAACCTAAATCTTGCAACATGCCCAGCTCACGTCTAGCTTGCCAGTTTTTGAGCTCACTACTTGTGTATGCGAGCTACCTCGTCGAGCACCTCAACATTATTCTACACGATCCAATTGCTTGTAATTTGTTTAGCTCTCACTTCTACTTCATGTAGCTAGTGTTGCTCATGTTTCCACGATAATGGCTCGAGCCCAAATGTTGTTAGCTTCCATATACCATTTGCCCGTAATCTGTTGATCTTGAGCATCGACCACCATAAGCTCACTTCACTCCGACACATTGTTCATTCATAGTTTCACACCTAAACTGCAACAATCTTTTTTACTAGCTCTCAAGACTACAAAAATATTCAACTTCCAAATATCTTATAGGATTAATAGGTTCTTTGTGAACAAATCTTGTAGGCTAACTCCATAATCCCAAAAGTTGGGGGGAATTATTGTGTAATTTATAGTTTTTCATCTAACTCGTGTCAATTAGCTTGTAAGATCAAAAAGCATGTGCTTAGTGGATTTATATAGGACATGCTCCATTGGGAACTACTTCCTATCACACATCCACTTCATGTAACTTGTGTTGCTCATGGTTCAACGACAGCTCCTTGACCCTAAATGTTGTCAGCTCCCACATACTATTTGCCTATAATCTGCTGATCATGAGCATCAATCACCATGAGCCTCACTTCTCTCCAGCATGTTGTTCCTTCATAGTTTTGCACCTGAACCACAACAATCTCCTTCACTAGCTCAAGAATACAAAAATATTCAACTCTCAAACAACTCATAAGATTAATAGGTTTGAAATTCCATTTTTCTTAACTAAATTACCAGGTAATTACCAGCTTACATTAAATGCGGAAATGTCTTAAGCGAATGGATCAAACATACAATCTGATTAATCGAACTTAGATAATGATGGTTCAGATGTGAACAGGAAATCACAAGAAAAATAAAAATCAACACAAAATATTTTTACATGGTTCAGTTACCCTAGTCCATGGAGCCATGCTTAGGGAAGAAACTTATTACTAATGAACACAAATACAAAAGAAATGACTTATACAAAATTATACTCCCTCTATATTGTTGTCACACTTTTTTGTATTCCACAACCAATATTGTTTTTGCAATAATCAGCTCTTCACTCTAACTCCCTTCGATGATGACTGATTGCTTTCTTCCTCTCGAAGAAAGACTTGTTTGACTCTTCTCCTGAAGAGTTGATGCTTTCTTCCTCCGAAGAAAGAATTAGAATAGCTCTCCTCCTGAAGACTATATAAGCAATCACAATGGAAATTACGCCTTGAATCCTAGAGACTAAAAGGTTTCAATAAAACGTGAAACATTCACTACAATACGAGACTAAGTATTTCCACTCTTAATCTCACAAAAATACAAACTTCACTCTTCAATAATAATACTACAATATGGACTGTGCAAGAGTGAATAATCTTGGCTGTAAAAGCTTCTATTTATAGCAAGAAAAAGTCATTCTTTTGAAGCTCACAAAATCAAGGAAGAATATCCCTATAAGGAAAGTCAGTCTGTCGGTTTCCCAATCTGCTCAGCCAGTTAGGCATTCTGACAGATCAATATGAACCTAGACAGACTTAAGAAAAGATAACAAGCCACCAACCTTTGTTTTGAAAATTACAAAGGATTTTATCAGAATCAATTATGAAAATCAATTAGAATAATGTATAGAATTGATTCATGAAAGGTTGTATAAATGGACATAATATAAATCACACTAATTAAGGAAATAATCAAAGATATTTTATTACCATAAAAATCTTTAATTAATTAGCAAATTGACTTTGTGAGATTTACATAAAATGGATTGAGTAATATAAAAAATGCCTAATATAAGTTTGCCAACTTTTTGGATTTTATAATCTCCCTCTTTGGCAACTTTGTAGACAAAAACATTTTTTATAATACTCAATCAACCTGCATTAAAACGTGTTAGTTTGAACTGAAACACTACTAGATCAAATAGTTAGGCATCATCACATATAAAAAAAGGAAGAGATGTATCAAAATAGAAAATTGAAAAATAAATTTCCCCCTGATAAATATTTCTAAACTAACAAAAAAAAACATAATACTCCTCATTTTGACTATCAAATGGCCAAAGTCTTAACCAAAGTCTCAAAATAAACTACCAAAACATAACCTTAGACAAAAACAAAAAACAATGAAATAAAGGCAGACTATTTCTTTGGCTTGGCGGGAATAGCACGAAGACTGAGCACATTGTCCAGAAGAAGTTGTTGAGTCTCAGCGAGGGCAGCGATTTTGTCCAGAAAAGTGGTCTGGTTGGATTGAATGACTCCAATGGAAACCTTCATAGCAGACAGTTCAGGTTCCCTAGCAGGGACATCAGCATAGCCTCCTGACCCATCAGCAGACTTGATGGTCAGATCAGGAGGCTTTACACGTTTGGAAGAGCCTTGGGTAGTTTCCTCCTTCACTTTATAGGTATAACCTTTTGGAGCAACCACCATGGTCTCATCAAAAAATTTGAGAGCATGCTAAGAGGATAAGATCTTGTAGATGAGACTTGGAAACACAAGGAATTGCAACTTCCTTTGTCCTTTGGTTAGAGACGAATCTGATCCATGATCTCCTTAGGCAGGTTCACAGAAAGCACTATTACAACTTTATAGTGAAAAAATGCAAGCTCTTACAAAATAATGGCAAAGTGGGTGGGTGGGAGCCAATTAGAACAAGCAAACTTGTACAAAATAACATTTTTATGAGTGAGTTGAAGGACCTTAAGAGATGTGTTTTTGGACCACTCAATGTTTTGACCAACCAATTCCGTAGCAATAACATTCTTATCTAACTCAACAATCTCGGTAGCTGGTATAGGCACACCCAAAACCTGAGCAATCTAACCCTCACTAAACTTAAACCAATTCCCTCGAACATAAACTTTATCAAACATGAATGACTCCACATCAGTAGTTTCAAAGAACAAATTATTGTAAAACTCTCTTACAAGTCTAGGAACATATCCCTCAAACCCCATTACTGATCCAAGCCAATGAGCATCCTCAAGAGGCTTTATAACCTAAAACTTCCTATGGAAATCTAAAACAAAATCCCGTTCAGAAATAAACTCCTTATTTTCATACAATTTCATATTTTTATGGGATTCATAAGAAAAATAGGAAAAATTGTAGACCTTAGGTGGGGATTCCAGAGATGAGTGGGCCACCACTTTCTTGATCCATTTTGGAGCAGATTTGGTCATGGGCTTTTTGCCAACAAATTTGGAAGCTGAGTGTTCCTTTCGTGGTGTTGTTTTTGCAACAGGAACAAAAGAGGGCCCTTTTTTGACCACCTTTTGGGAAGCAACATCAGGTAGGTCAAGCATTTCCTCTGAATGATCAGACTTAGAATTAGCAACTTGGGCATCCAACTGCATAGTGGGGTCGTCTTCTTCATCATCAGACTCGAGAGACTCAGATTCAATAGCAGAATCTTCATCTTATTTTTCTTAGGACGAGCAAGGTAATGGAACTTTGTGAAGGTGAACTCCCTTCCCACTTTTGAGTGTTGGAGTAGTCGAGTCAGAATGGGTCGAGGATGGCGGCTTAGTGGTCGATTTGACCTTGGATGAAGAGGGAAGTTTCCCTGCAACTGATTTGGCTACCATTTTCTTCGCAAGAACATCAAGTGAAGGAGTGGAGTCAGAGGAAATTTTTGAGGAGTCGGGGGTTTGGACACAATCCTTTGTCTTCTTAGCATCCATAACTTGTTGCTCACGCTCTGACTCGTCAGATCCAGACCCAGAGATTTCAGGCGCAGTCGAGGGTTTCTTGATTTGCAACTCTACTGGTGGAGTTAGGGAAAAACCACCACTGAAGGGGTGGTTAGTGGTGGAATCAGACATTCTCGAGGGCCTTTCTCTTGCGCTTGAGAAGCGGCCGCTGTCTTTCTCCCTTTGGACTTAGAAAGGGAGGCTCTCGGAGTGAGGGCCGTCGGAGTTCCCTTGTTGGCATTCTTCGGATAGGAAGAACCTGCACCACGGGTTTTCACCATTGCTCTCTACAAAAACAAGTTGACAGAAGCACAAACAGAGAGAGAGAGAGAGAGAGAGAGAGAGAGAGAGAGAGAGAGAGAGAGAGAGAGAGAGAGAGAGAGAGAGAGAGAGAACACGAGAGAAAAAAATGAGAAAAAATAATGGGTGCTTGATCTCAGTGATGGGATTTGCTTAAATAGGGAACCGTGATTTAAAATTTAAAAACAAAAAAGGACACTAAATGCAATAACTGCCCATTTTGATCGTGTACACACTTTGGGTAACTACCACATTTGAAGCCAAAATATTTTTTTTAGAAAAAAGTAAGTGTGGAAAATATTGACCATTGTTTATAGAATATGTGGATTAAGGCAAAAAAAAAAAAATTAAAAACATTCCCTACAGCCAAAGATACGGTCAGACCCCCCTTTTATTAGTATTATTTTTTAATTTTTATTTTATAAAACAAAATCAACATTAAATATATATATATATATAGTTGCTGAAAATGATGTCCTTTGATTTGATGCTCAATACCTTTGTGGCATGTCCAAAATAGAGAAAAATAAACCAATATATTGATTAGCAACATTTTGAACTAATTAAAGATTTAGAAGATCTATTTAGAAATAAGGTAATATTTTTTCAATAATTAAAAACAAGATTATTTTATCAAATATTTCTTTAAGTACTCAAAAAGGTAAGTTTCAGTTTTTGTAAAGATATTTCGCTCTTTTATTTTTACTTTTCAACTCAAGGCAATGTGTTTGTGAAAGTTATAAAGTCGAGTATATATTTTTCATAAACTCGAGACCCCATTTTTTGATTTTTGAAACTTTGTAACCAAGATAGAAGCTTTCACACCACAGAAATGGTAGCTCTTTTCAATGGTAGAGTATCCTCTACATAATTTTAGTTACATAGTTCCAATTTACTCAATGATGACTTGCACACATTAGAGTGGGTAGCTCTTTTCTAAATTGAAGCCTGAGAGGAAAATTACAGAGATATTTGAGATAACCGAAAACCAATTTTTGTAAAAAAAATATATTTAGAGAAATAATATTGTTTTTATTATTTGAAAAATATGAACAAATTTCGAACTAGATAATCTAACAAAAATTAATATCAAACTACTAACCAGAATTTTAGAGAATTCTCAAAATTAGGAATAGATCACTAGAAATGAGCACACACATAATGTTAGGACATGAAAAGTTTAAGAAAATATTTATATTGAAGCACAAACTCCCAAAGATTTTCTAAGAGAGTCAAACCTAACTGTATCAAGTGCTTTAATGAAAATATCAACAACTTGTTTTGCAGTTTCAAGATATTCTAAAACTAAGATTTTATTTTCCACAAGTTCCCTGATAAAATGATGTCTAATATCAATGTGTTTAGTTCTAGAGTGTTGAACATGATTTTTGGAAATATTTATTGCACTAGTATTATCACAAAAAACTACCAAAGTTTCTGTTGACGCGGTTTTTTGCCAACATGGGATTAAGAAATCTTATTAAAGAGATTAAGCTTGTTAATAAATTGTAAATGTAAACTCACAAAATTTTAACGTGGTTTCGTGGTTAAAATCCACCTACTCCACAATAGAGATTGTCTATGACAATTTTAATAGAGTTTTGGCATACAAGATGTCGGTCCCTTTTACTGCCAATTTCCCTTATATTTATAGGGGATTGTGATGGACAATATTGGGTAATTGTACAATAAATGGTGATATACAGAATTGGGTAACTTCCCAAATAAATGGATACGTAAATGCCCTAATTAAGCCTGTTGTAGTTTACATTGATCAACAAATGTATGTAACGATCATGTGCATTTGATGCGCATATTGGGCATCCGAGTCTATAGGGATTCTTCCATATGCAAATCTTTGAACCACCTCGAGCTAGATGTTACTCTCAAACTGAATATAACTGGAGCAGGAAGGCTTGACTTAGATAAAGCTTGGGCTTGATGAGGGCAATCTGGACACGGAACACTTCGATCTCTTGTCATCAACATTTATTTCAAACGACTTAAGGATCCTGGGTTGTCCCAGACTCAGTGGCATAGCCTCGAGTTATTTTTTCTGAAGTTAACGAAACATCTCCTAAGTCTTACAACCTTTATTTATTACGTGCCAGCTGTACCCCGAGCAAGATAATTGAGCTCGTACTTTTAAGGTACAACATTTTCCTTCCAAGTCCTCGCTTGTGCATGACTTCACTTTTGACATGAACAGTAGAGGCTTCTCTATTTTTGTTGTGGGAAAACATGCTCACCCACTCACTCGAGTATGAGACACATGTCCGCTTGCTATAGGCGTTTGTTTGAGTTTCGAGTACTGTGAAATTTGTCTTGTCAAACTTTTACCGCCATTTATTTCATTAAATTTTGACCCTCGGATTCCGAAAAATTTAAATTGTGTGGCCCAGATTTGCTCTTGGAATTGATGTATAAATAGGAGAACAAAATGTGGTATTCACCACCTTCGCATTCGATTTTTCCCTTTCTTCTTTCTCTCGAAAAATTCTCAGGAACCCTCTTACTTTTTTTCCTCTTAGAAATCCCTTCAACCCTTTCAGTCGTTACCTCCCAGATTTTCTGCAATCTTCATCGTTCTTTATCCTTTTACTACCCCGATCAAGAACCAATCCATAAGTACACCTTTACTTTGGTTTAAATTTATTTTTTTCTCATTTTTTTGACAAGTTTATGAAATTTTCCAGTGTGTTTTTGCCTTATTTTGGTTATGTACGGGTTCAATTTGGGTTACACTTGGCCAAAACAAATAGGAATAGAACTAGTTAAGTTAAATGCATAAAAAGAGGTAATTTTTATGGGTTTAGAGGTTAAACATATGAGTCTTTAGCCTGGAAGGTGAAGAGTTTAGGCTAAAATCCAGGTTGCTTAAGAGAAACAATACTAGGGTGGTTTTGCATCAACCCGCTTTTCGAAATAACTGTGACTGGCACACAAATCCCGAAGTTTCAATACCTTCCTTAGAATAGGGCGCATGAATTAGGGGTGCACGTGATGCCGCACATTAGGGTATTAAGCTTGCATTTAGGCGAACTAAAGCCTTAGAATCTTAGGACACCATTTTTTCCGTTATTAGAACTAGGTTACATCCCTGGTCGCCTCTAATGAGTCATTTTGTAATCAGGCGAACTAAAAACAATCGTCATGGCCTTTCAAAAGAAAAAGATTATTGGAGGCTCCTCTTCTAAAAGTAAGGATAAGCAGGCCACCCCCGAGACCCCCATCCTTCACTTTGGTCCAGTGGTGGAGAAGGTGATCAAAGTAGGATCTGATAGTTTCTTCGAGGCTGAGAGGATTGTGTCTTGAATTACTTCTCAATCCAAGGTGAATAAAATAATGCTAAGTCATGGGATCGAGATGAACCCCAACTTCTATGCTCAACCTCCATTGGAGGGTGAGCAGAGCTGTGCCCTATTGGAGGACGACTTCGGTGCCTGGAGTGATGAACACCTGAAGGCAGGTCCCTTCCTCCCACTAGATCAATACTTTGTGGAATTTCTAAACTATGTGAAGCTCACCCCATTTTAGCTCCTGCCAAATTCTTATCACCTCCTCGCGTGGTTAAAGTATCTATTCCTCAAGAACGAGTGCAAGGTCCCCACCCAGAGGATATTTTATATTTTTTCTGTCTGAAGGCCAATCCAGACGTTAAAGCTCGAGGTGATGGTTTTTATTACCTCACCTGGTTTCCCAAATCTGCCAGCATCATCGACCTCCCCAGCCATTTGAGTGACTTCAAAGACCACTTCTTTATGTCAAACAGATTCCAGAACTGTGAACACCGTTACTTCAACTGACCTCGTAAGTATCTTAGCTTTTAAACTCTTCATATGAATTCCTTATTTTTGCTGAGTTTCACTTATTCTGAATGAGTTGTTTATCTTGTGTAGCCATTTATAAGAGAACGACGCGATCAGAGACCCTTGGGGGTCAATACAAAACTTTGGCCAGCGCTCATGGCGAGGAGAATGAGTTAAAGGCAGTAGTGAATGACGCCACCATGGTGGCCTGCAAGCTAATCAGGGAAGATCAAACCCTGGCCATTAGACCTCGAGGTCCCCCCAAGAGGCTACCTCCAATCATTGAGGAGGTTGAGGAAGAGGAGGAGGTCACACCATTGGTTCGCAAAAGAAAGATAGCTGAAGGCGGGCATAATACTAACCAAGGTTGTGCTGAATCGAGGGTAGCAGTCGACATCTTCGGCCAAGGTAATAAAGATAGAGAAATTAATCGAGCTGATGCCAGTTTTGCACTAATTCAATTTAATCCAAGGAAACTCATGAGCAGATATCCCGAAGACCCGAACGTGGATGTAACCTAGCATCAGTGCGTCGACCAATTGGTTGTTCACCATGACTTTGCCTACCTTAAGTACACCGTAGTAGTAGATAACACTTTACACTTCACGTCCACCATTTTTTAACAATATGGTACAAACCTCCTATCATGGCATTCCTTGTGTCATGGTTCCTTTACCCTAGGTATTATGCAGGCTGAATATGAGCCTAGTCCGGGTGAGGAACCTAGACCTAGTAGATCCCACAATGTAGAAAGGATAGAATATCCCCCTTCCCCAATAATCCAAGAGTTAGAGGTTGTGTCTAGCTCGTTCAATTATCCATAATTGATCGTAGTAGTTTCCTCCTCTAGTTCAGAGGGTAGGGTTCTCATTCTATTACTTCTTGTTGTTTACAAAAAATTATAAGTCTTTGTTCTAGCTTTTCTGTTCATTCTTCCAGAAGAAGATATGAGCCTCAAGGACATCTTTAGCACCGACCCTACCGTTAAGAGGCTTAGGATTTTGAAGAAGGCTACATCTAGAACTGGAGCTACAGCTGGATCTCCAGCCAAAACTAAGGGAACTGGCTCCAGCCAGAAGTAACCCCAGTACTCTGTGGTTATGACCAAATATGATTCTCCCCCAACTCCTCGTGATCCTTTGAATATCCCCAGGTCATCCAAGTCGCAGCCCCAACTGTCGCGATCCCAGGTCCTCACATTGAGGTGGGGAAACATCCAGAACCCCTGCGCGGTTTGCTCTAGGAGATCGTGAACCACATGGCAGGGCATGAAAACCAGGTCAACACCCAAGAGCTGTAGGCCATAGAAGGGAAACCCTCAGCGACCGTCCTTGACTCCGCGCTGAAGATGTCTATGACCGTAAGTCCTATCCTTATCCTCCTTCTTTAGTTCCATGTTTTCATGAACTAACTCCTCATTAATTTTTGGTTGCAGTCCTACATGGCTCAGATTTGGGGCATTTCTCGGATTTGTGCTGAGGTGGAAGAGGTCAAGGCAGCTCTGGAAACCTCTCAGAATAACGAAAAAATTGCTATGGCACAAGCTTTGGAGGTGATCCAAGGTTGCGACTAGCTTCTGAATGAGATCGAGGATCTTAAGCTAAAGGTTTCAGAGGTTGAGGGGAAGTCCTTGTCCAAGACCAAGGAGGAGGGTGCTTGGATCGAGGAGCTTAAACTTTAGGTGAAGGGCCACAGGGTCCGGATAAAGAGCTCCTTGAAGGAGATGTTCTATTGGTTTTGGGCATACACTTAGGACAGGGATTTCTCGTTCCTTGATGCCAAAATCTGGGGGCGCTATCTCGCCAAGTTTCAGGACCAGTTGGCAAAGGAGCCCGTGGAGACAGTGGAGACGACTTCTAGGGGCAAAGCTGATGGAGGAGAGGAAGAGGTGTCATCAAAGGAGAAAACTGTCGGAGCGTAGGGATGAGAGGGCTCTTCCATACATCTGTTTATTTTTTTTATTATTGGGGGTGTTGCAAACCCTTGTAAGGAGACCTTTTAGGCCAAGACAATTACCTTTGGGCTCTGCTTTGAGTTTAATTATCCTCGTTCAATTTATACATACTTTCCTTATATATGTTGGTTTTTTATATTCGATCTTTCTGCTCCCCCTTTCCATTGATTATTATTGTATTTATAAAGCTTTTAAGCTTTTATACACCTGCATTGTTGTAGGGAGTGCTTCTTAGGTCGAGACATCTGCCTGATGGCTTGACCAGTTAATTTCTAGTCGTTGACCTGGTTATATCCAAGAGTTTTGATCGCCTATTTGCGCATACCTGTTAGGATTCAGGCCTCAGACATGGTTTGGCCCCATGATTTTTGTTCCTAGTTAAATTCTAGGATTTTTTATTTTCTTTCTGAGTTTTCTTAACTTAGTTCACATTCATAATTGATTTGAAAACTCGAACTTTAAAAAGCTGCAGATTTTCCAAATTTTCAAATTCTAAGTTGAAAAAAATTACCGTGTTTGCCAAATATTCCAAAGACCATTGAAGGTTATATGGCCCCCAAGCAATCAGAATTTAAAAATATTCTAGATCACTTTTACATAGTCAACTCATGCTAAATAACAAGAATAAATTGAAAAATTATGGCACTGTGTTTAAATTACACATTAACTTTATACTATTCAAATTCAAACAACAGAAAATATGGCTTTTAGACTTAAGCCTTACAAAAGATGAAATAAAAAAATTATAACAAATATTTCTTATTATTGGTAATACTTCTTGAGATGCAAGGCGTTCCAAGTTCATGGAATCATCTCCCCATTTAGCCGAGCTAGTCTGAAGGTTCCTTCTCGTAAGATCTCCACGATCTGATAGGGTCCTTCCCAGTTCAGTCAGGTACATCATCTTTAGGGTCTTTGTTGGCTAGGAATATCCTTTTAAGCACTAAATCTCCTAGCTCGAGTCTCCGCTCTTTGACCTTCGAGTTGAAATAATTCTCCACCCTTTGTTGGTAATGTGCGCTGCAATTGAGATTCTTCTCGTCGTTCTTCAACTAGATCCAGGGATGTTGACGTCCTACTAATCCAGGACCATTACATTGTGTGTTTTAAATAGTGCTTAATTCGCTAAACAAGTCACTTGGACTTAAAATGTGTAATTAAAACTAACTCCACGATTAGGCATTAAAATTTTTGGTCAAACAGTAATCATTTCATAAAAAAGGTTTAAGTATGTACACGAGATCCCAAAAGAGTTTATAAACTGATACAAATATAGCATAAATATAAACAGCCGACCTAGACGGCAAAATCAGGGTTCAACCCTAGTTCGAGCAAGTAATCTTGACTGTGGCGGTCGAGCAGTCCGCATATGTACGTTCCGCCCCGAAGCTCTCCAACTCATGGCTGGTCTAGCTTCTCCTTACCCTTACAAGCACCACGTAGCCTTTCGTGAGCCAAGGCTCAACAAGAAAATGTAAACATGCTCATACACAGTTATTCACAAATTACAGATCATAAGTAGCATGCTTAGCAGTTATAACTAACACCCATGCATGCATTCAATGTTGGGAATTGTGCCCTTAAAGAAATTGTAGTTGACAATGATTTTAATGAAATAAATGAATGAATTGAATTATTGTATCTATGTAGCTTATGTACTGTATTATTGTTAATAATATTAAGTAAATATGAGAAAATTCCCAAGTTCATCTATGTGGTCTCAATCTCATATTGGTATGAGAGGATTGAGATTGAGATAATGAACTTAAATAGTTTGCAGTAAAATAAAGTTATGGAATCTTTAGATTAATTACTGCTAGTACGGTCCACTAGTATTATGAAAACATGTGACCTAGATCCGGGTTACTAGTGTAGTATAACACTTTAGTGGAGGTAGTTTGCATGTTGAAAGTATATAGAACTGGACTAGGTGTGATTTAATAATAGTTGTTTAAATACCATTTTGTAGTATTATAAAAAACATCAACCGATGATCATATACAAACTGATCTTAATCCTGACGTTACTATGAACTCCTATATATATTATTTGATCCTCTGATTCATGCGTTACAATTTGTTAGAATGATCAGACTGAGAATTATTGTTTTGGGGACTCAATGATGTATATGGCTGGGGACAAAGCTTAATAGATATGGAATCTATACCTTCTTATAGATTGAATGGTGGTTCCCTATTGGGTTGGCTTTTGGAACTGAAAAGGTTATTGACATCAAATTCATAATCATATTATGAATTAACCTTCACTAGTCAATGGTACTTTAGGAACACGATATAATTAAAAGGGTAAACGGTAATTTTATTCCCACTTAATTATGAATCATCAATATAGGATTAATTTGTATGTAATGATTATATCAATGGACACTTTATGGTTACAATAAAGTACTAAGTAAATATGTCTTTAATTGTCAAGAGTGCAGTCCCATATTTATAGTGGAATAATCATAAGATTAATAAATATGATTATTGAATCAAAGAGTTTTGGTTAATAATCTTTTATTTATTGGAGATTGGAATTATTGGTCCATAGGTCATTAGGGCGGCTCTATCAACACTATTCAAGGTAAGAGTTGATACAATGGTCAAACTGTGAATGAGCTATTTGAGAGAATATTTATTCTTTGGGATAAATATGCAATTATGTGATAATTGAAGTTGCACAATTTATTGTTGCATTTGTGCAATTTTCGAAATTGTGTAGAAATAAAATAAATTGATTTTAATCAATTATTTTATTTAAGTGTGAAAGGATAAATATGGATAGTCAAAATTGGTTTTGATTATTATATTTATTTAATTAATAATAAGATGATAATGGAGATTCAAATTTTGAATTTTGAAATTTAAGTTGTTATCTTTTCCTTAAAAAGATGATACATTATTTGAATTTCTAATTATTAATTAATTAAAATAATAACACATGAAAAATTAAATCCCATATTCCAGGGATAGTGCCACACGCATAGGGCTTGGAGAACTTTATGTGTGTAGTACTACTGATGGTGATTAGTTATTGGTATTTTATTTTATTTAATTAATTAATAAAATATTTTGAAAAATGTTTTAAAATGGAATGTAAGGCTTTGCCTTTAATTATTATTATTATTAAAGATGATGAATTTTATTATTATTATTATTATGATAATAATGTCATAAATTCTATATGATAGAAAATGAATACAACAAGTTTTACATAGAGAAGAAAAACTACCATCTTTTTCACACAAAAGAAAAACCTTTCTCGCTAGCCTATAATCAAGAGTTTCATGTGTTGAGAATACTTTTAATTCACAAATTTGATTCTTGTTCTCTATGTGCCCACCCACATCTTGAGGTGTAGAGAACGCCTTGGAAGATCTAGGTGTGAGTACTCCAGCGAGGATATGAAAATCAAAATATATATGAAAAAATTCAAGGATTCTTGATAGGCTACAAGAGGTAAATCATTTCGTATTATTTTCACATTATATTGATTAACATATTGCATATTAAAGGATCCTCGTATAAAGTTGTTTATATGAATTTTTTGCTGTTGTATACAATACTACCATTATTGCAATTTTCGCTGCGCACTAGGAACTGTTCCTAACAATTGGTACCAGAGCCATCTTTAATCCATGCATATGTTAATTACTATGTAAGTATCATATGCACTTTTTATATTATGTGTAATATATGAATGAATGGATGTTTATTGATAACTCTAGGAATTAGAGTTATTTTTACGCTTTTAAACTTATATTTTTTATTAAGAAAATAGTGGTTTAGGGTGTTTTGTAGTGTCTTTATTTTCATTTTGTCAAATATTAAATATAATAAGTTAATATTAAATATTAGTATAATGATGGAAAAATATTTCCTAAATTGTTAAATTTTGTCTTTGAAGGTGGTTGGTAGGGTCTTGGATATTTTGAAAGAAATTTAAGTTTGAAATGGTCTCAGCAGGAGGGAATGCTGCAACATTGCAGCATCATCGCGTTCTGCCCAGTCAGCTGCTTCAAGGGCCTATGTGAGAAAGTAATTGGCCAACTCAGCTTTTGAGTTTTATGTAATTTGGGCTGAGTAGTAACTAAGAGGGTTTTGGGCCACTAAAAGCTTGTGGGTCCATTGGGCTTAAATGAAAGAAGAAAAGAAAAAAAAACAAACAAAGAAAGGAAAAGAAAAAAAATCACGTGGGGCAAAAGACCTAAAACCTATCATTATCTTTTCCCCAATGGGAAATAAAACACATTCTGTAATGCCCCAGATTTCCTAATAAGGTTTAGTACCTTGATTAGGAGGTCGGGAGAGCCATAATTGATTTATTATGTTATTAAATGATAAAATGCATATTTAGGTGTATTAAATGTGCATGTGAACCCATTTCTGAGTAATTGGGTGATTTACATATTTTGGCCATTTCGGGCATATTTGGCATATATGTGATATGTGTGTGGTGCTTTATTATTATTTGGTTATGCCAGGGTTACCCAGCACAAGATGATCCTAGGAGGTAAGCTAGTGGGAAAGTCACAACGAGATTTATTCTTGACTCGGAGTGAGTCAAGGGGTATTTAGAGCATTACCGGATTATTGGGTAATGGGAATAAATATTTGGTGATAAATTGGGAGTTAGTAAGATCAGGGGGAAATTCTGGAGGTTTTGACTATTTTGCCCCCGGGAGTGTTTTCGGGACCCTGAGTGTTAGGATATGGTTGAGGCTACTTAAGCTTGAAGTAACCTTTTAAAAGAATAAAAAGAACATTCTGTACATTCTCTCTCCCTTTAAGTTTCCTTTTCGTCTCCCGATCACATTTTCGAAGGTAACTTGAGTTCTAGGACTCGGATTCGAGCGAGGATTGAGGCATAGCGATCCTAGGAAAGATTAGAAGCTTATTAGCTGGAGGTTTTAGTTGGAAAAAACTCAATTGGAGGTAATTCAAGTTTTAAGTGTTAAGTTTTTAAGCTTGAACTGGATTTTGTGTTTTGATGTGTTTTTGGGTGATTTGAGACTTGGGTTTTATGGGTTTTGGATCATGGGGATGTTTGGGAACTTTGATTTTGGGATTTGGAGATGTTTGGATAGGTTTTTGGAAGGTTTTAAAAGTGGAAAAATGAGGAAAAGTGGCTGGTGCGAGGTTGGGCCGCGGCCCTGTTCTTGGGCGCCGTGACCCTAGCTTGATGAAGGTGGAGGAGGCTCTGCCAGGGGGTGGGCCGCGACATGGTCCTTGTAGGGCCACGGCCCTTAAGGGAAAAAAAATGGCAAATGTGAGTTTTTGTGATGGGAACTTAACTCTAAGGGCCTGGGATCGATCCTACTACCGAGTTGAGTGGGATTTGATGTCCTGGAGGCTTGGGTTGGGTTTGGAAGTATATATTTACCTATTTTAATGAGGTTTTATATCTTCGTTGTGACTAGGTTTTCACTAGGGGCTTGGAATCAGGATCGTGCTTGTGACTCATTTATTGGTAACCTGTGCTTGGACCAAAGGTAAGAAAACTGCACCCTGTGTATATGTGACATGCATGGTTATTTTTGATGCATGTTGGATGCTTAAATGTAATGCACGAGAAACATGTGATTAGGACATGCTTTGTATACTGAGTATGATATTGTTCAGAGCTTGAGCCTCTGTGTTTATGCATGATCCTAGTTGTGCTAGTAATTATCGAGTAAGCATGTTGAATGCCCTGTATTCGGTTATTTGACATTTGATATATGTTTGGTGGCATGGCTTACTTGTGTATGGCACTGACTTATTAGTCAGAATCGACAATGGTGTCAGATCCATCTGTGAAGCTGTGATTTACTAGTCAAGTTCACAACGGGTTGAACATTGGTCGTGTTTTACTGACCTAAGAGTCAGAAACGGCATAAGTGTCAAGGACGCAGGGCCGAATGAAGATTAGATCTAATCGATATCAGCGTTGAATGACTCATATGGGGTATTAATGCTGGACCGACCTGAAGGTCGATGAAAATTATAAGCGCTTGGCTAGTCTAGGACTAGTTACTTAGAGCCAAGGCTTAAGGCCTAGGTGACTGCTTGTCACATGGCTAGGGAACAGTGTTCCATAGTTATGACTCTAGGGTCATGAGGAAGGTTATGTTGGTGACTAATCATCATGCACCTATCCTGTTTAAGCTAGTGAAAGGATCACTTATTTATAAAGGGAGCGGAACCCACCTTAGTGACTTGTACCACTGTCACTCTTTTATTCAGGGCTATCAGCCCGGTATGGTTACCGGAACCACTAGTGTTAAATCACTTGTCTGATTGAGATTGACTTGATAGTCATCCACTCAGGAGGGCAGGATTTCCAATCCTAGATACCCATCATTACGTGGATTTGTTGCCTGCTTGACTAGGGCTATATCTGCTAGGCGTATGCCTTATGATTGATGACATATTATTACTGTTCATGAGCATATTGAGTTTTCTTGCTGGGCTTCGGCTCACGGGTGCTATGTGGTGCAGGTAAAGGCAAAAGAAAGCTGGACCATCCTTGATTTGAAGAGCTTAGGTGGCGATGTGTACATATGCAACTGCTCGACCACCACGGCCGAGGTTTGAAAAGGAACTAGGGTTTAACCTTGTTTTGCCGCTTAGATCGGCTGGTTGTAAATATTTTCTTGTAATAGACCTCTAAATTATATTTTTGGGATCCCAATGTATATAATAGACGTTCTAGTGAAACGTCATATCTTAACCAAAATTTTTAATCCCTAAACCGCTAATCATACTTAGTTACACGATTTTGGCCAAATGAATCGATTAGCGAGTTTAGCACTGTTTACAAGGCTCACCGTAACGGTCCCTGGAGTTAGGGCGTTACACATTCAGACCAGAGGATAAGTAGTAGCTGCTTGGTATAAGGAATACCCATTTTTTTTGGAGATGCTTTCAATGTGAGAAGAAGAGAAGATCAAGAAAAAAAAGGCTAGAAGACAAAGACTAATTGGAGACAAGCATTTGACTTGCCTCTCTCTCCTTTACTCTTAGCTCTTTATTATTTTTCTTGTCATTTTCTGAAAATGGTTTGTTATTATTTGGGTATTTTTGAGTTTGTAACTGTAATGCCCTGAAATCCCTAATGTGATTTAATGGTTGGATTAGTAGGCCGGGAGGGCCATAATTGATTTATTATGCCATTAAATGATTATATGCATGTTTATGTGAATTATATTATAATGTGATGTTAAATGCATGCATGTGCGTCCACATTTCATCATAGGGGCATTTTGGTAATTTGGCTTTTTGAGGGCGTAATTGTGTATTTTTATGCATGTTGGTGAGATATTGTTGAGGCCACATAATAATGTGGATTTGTTCGAGCTATTCAACATGAGACAATCTTTGAATAATGTTTATATGCAGTAATGAGTTTTCTTGCTGGTCATTGGCTCATGGGTGCTATGTGGTGCAAGTAAAGGGAAAGAAAAGCTCACCCAGCCGCTTGACCGCCACGGCCAAGGAGTTTCTCAGAGGAACTAGGGGGTTTACCCTATTTTTGTCGCTTAGGTCGGCGGGTTATAAATTTTAAACTGTAATGACCATTTTGCATTGTAAATAACTTGTAAACATTTTTATGGGCCCATGAACAGTTTTATGTTTTAAATAAAAGATATCCTTTCCTTTTGATTGGTTTTTCACCTTAACCTATTAATGACACCTAGATGCACATTTATAACCAAAAAAGTCGATTAGCGAGTTAAGCACGGTTCAAAGTTCACAGTAACGGTCTTGGAGTAACCAGGGCATTACAACTTGGTATCAGAGCATGCCAAGGTTTAAGGTTCCTGTAGACTGGCTGGGCATGTACACTCACCACTGAAGACAAGCTCGACTCATGGTTTGGTAACTATTTATGTGGTTATATATTTAACTGCTTAAATATAGTATAAATGCTTTACCTATATACATGAGATACCTTGATAAGGCTATGCCTTAAATACTGAATCTTCAGCAACAATGTGCTAATTAGTACTGATATTCCTGGAACATACTCATTAGTATTGTTCATTGTGAACTATTATTTGATACATTCTAAGTGCAAAATGCTATAATCATGTATCCATTTGTATATCTGTGTGACTGTGGAATTTGGTGATTATCTGTTGATCTTGGACCATGAAGCGGCAAGAGGTTTTGTTATTACTGATTAATTGGTCGCATTGATTGTTTCAGTAAGATTTAAGTTGATAAGAATGATTCCAAGGAAAATAGATTCCTCAGTTGGCCAGGTTGATCAAGGCCAGAATAATAACCAGAGTCAGAAGAATGACCAGAGTTAGATTCCACAGCCAGCTCCTGAGAGCTAACAGTAGTTATTTAATGATCTGCAGGCTGCAATATTGAGGCAGGGAGAAGAACTCCGCCTCCTGAGACAACAGTAGGTTCCTGTAGTAGCTAGTGTACCTGAGGCACCCCCTGTTTTGGTGCGAGTAGCTGAGCAGCTGCCTGAGGTTGGTAATAAATGGGAGCCTCTCTATGAAAGGTTCATAAAGCAACAACCTCCAGTTTTTAGGGTAGTGCAGATCCTGCTAAAGCTGAGTAGTGGATGAGCATGATGACCACCATCCTAGATTTCATAAGGGTGACTGGTAATGAGAGGGTGGCCTGTGCCACGTATATATTTTGGGAGGATGCCCGAATTTGGTGAAAAGTTATATCCCAGACCAGAAACATCAATGCCATGAGTTGGGAAGAGTTTTAGACTCTGTTCAATGAGAAGTACTACAATGATGCCATCAGGGAGGCAAAAGCTGAGGAGTTTATCAGATTACTTCAGGGAAGTTTGTTAGTGATTGAGTTTGCCCTGAAGTTTGATCGATTGGCAAAGTTTACCATGGAGCTGGTGCCCATTGATGAGACCAGGAGGGAGAGATTTCTCTAAGGGCTACAGCCTAGATTAGCCCGATATGTTCGCATTACCACTGTGGCAGGGGTTACCACCTATGCACAGGTGGTTGAGAAGGCACTCACAACTGAGAGTGCAGAGAACAAGATATGGCGAGATAATCCAGCCAGAAAAGAGTTCAGGAGAGAAGATTCTCCTTTTGTGGGTTCAAGTAGGGGTAAAGGCCCCAGTGATCAGAAGAGGAAGGTTCTTGACACCTTCCCAGTTCCAGGTCCTGATAGGCAACCTCGCGGTATTTCAATGGGTCATCAAGGTCGTAGTGAGGCCTGAAAGACTCGTTCTGAATGCCCTAGATGCAAGAGGCGTCATTTAGGAGAGTGTAGGGCAAATGCCTACTTTTTGTGTGGAGTAGTGGGTCATTTTAAGAATGATTGCCCTAAGGCAAGAAAGGAAGAACCTAGGAAAGCAGACAGCTCAGCCCCAGCTGGAGTGTTCGCGTTGACACAAGCAGAAGCTGAGGCTTCTCTCTCAGTAGTTACAGGTCAACTTCTTAGTGCTAGAACCCCTTATAATGTTTTGATTGATTCTGGTGCTACACATTCTTTTGTTGCTAGTAGTATTATTGATAGACTGTGTAGACCATGTGATTATTATGCTGTGGGGTTTGGAACTTTGTTACCCACTAGGGAGCTAGTAGTATCCAGGAGGTGGGTCAGATCTTTGCTAGTGACATTGGAGGGCAGAGAGTTGTCAGTGGATTTGATAGAGTTGGTCATGACTGACTTCGACATGATTTTGGGTATGGACTGGTTAGTGAAGTACGGGGCAACCATTGATTGCAGAAGGAAGATGGTCCCCTTTGAGCCTGAAGGTGAGGATCCTTTTGTGCTTATTGGTACTTTGTATGGACCTCGCATACCTAAGATTTATGTTTTTAGAGCTAGAGATCTATTGCAAGGAGGTTGCATTGGATTCTTAGCCAATGTGGTTGACACCACTCAGGTCATGCCAGTGAGACCAGATTAGTTTGTGAATTCCTGGATGTGTTTCCAGAAGATTTTCCAGGGCTGCCACCGCACAAAGAGATAGAGTTTGTGATAGAGCTGGCACCAGGGGCGGAGCTAGTGTCTAGAGCACCTTACAGAATGGCCCCAGCTGAGTTGAAAGAATTGAAAGTACAGTTGCAAGAGCTGTTGGACTTGGGTTTTATCAGACCTAGTTTCTCACCTTGGGGAGCGCCAGTTCTTTGTGAAGAAGAAGGATGGTTCTCTGAGGATGTGCATTGATTATATTGAATTGAATAAGTTAACAATCAAGAACAAGTATCCTTTGCCAATGATAGATGATCTGTAACGCCCTGGATAGCCAAGACCGTTACATTGTGTGTTTATAAAAGTACTAGACTTGCTAATCAAGTTGTTTAGTTGAAAACGTGTTACTGAAACTATAATGGAACTAGAGTTAAAAGATTTTGGTCTCAAAAGCCGCATTTCTTATAAATAAGCATTTTCTATTTACACGGGATCCCAAAAATATAACGATTGAAGTCATTTACAAAGATCTAAGATTTAAATACAGTAATAAGCCATATTAAGGCAAAATAGACAGTTAAGCAACCCTTGTCCTGATCCACTCCTCGGCCATGGCGACTGAACAGCTGACTATGTACATTCAGCCCCGCAGCTCTCCACCTCAGGATTGGTCCAACTTGCCTTTGCCTTTACCTGAACCACGTAGCACCCGTGAGCCAAGGCCCAACAAGAAAACACCATAATAGAGTATAAACAATCAACAGACAATCCAATATCTCATATCACATAAACATGTTCTCAACAGTTTGAGCATTCATGACAACCAACTATTCAACATACCAAACATATCATCTCATATCAACAACCAATTCACAAATGATAACTAGGGTTAGCGCCCTAAGGCCGCATCCTCTGTTTATCCCACTGACTCCGGCCCGCTTAAACCGAGCTCAGTGAATATTAAGCTGTCCTTGCCTACCAGTGGCCAAGCCGTGCCCTGTGCGCAAATATTGTATACGGCACCCTTAGGCCGTTTATCACATGTCCCATGGCATAATACCATCATTGACATTATACAGATATCGAGAGCACTTAGTCCCATCACAAACAAATAACCGGGTGCAGTTTTCTTACCTTTAGATTCGCTAGCTTCGTTCACTTTGATCCTTGGGCACGATCCCTCTTGAGCCCTAGTGCACACCTAGTCCCAACCGTAGGTCAGAATCATCACCAACCCTCAAGTCCAAAACCTAGTCTCGGGACCAATCCCGAGCCCTCGGGAAGCCTCAATTCCACCAAACGGGGTGGTGGAATCGAACCCCAAACCCCCAGGCAAAAACCCTTGAAAATAACTCAAAAACCCCTTTCTGGAAATAGGGTAGCGCTACAACGCTCTAAGGAGGGCGCTACAACGCTACAAACAGAGCCCAAAATCTTCCCAGGACAAATGGCCTAGCGCTACAGCGCCCAAAGGCTAGCGCTAGTCACAGACAGCCAATGTTGCACTTTTCCTTCCTGCGGTTTCCCCGAGCCAACCCTTACCAAAACTTTTCCAATCTTCAACCAAACCTAAAAACAAGCTTATCAACACACTCCACTCATCCCAAGCATCCCAAATACACATAACCCAAACACATGCATCCCTAAACATAGAATTCACCATAGTTGAACCTAGAGCTCAAAAACTCTAAAACTCAGCAAAACCAGAAATCACCAAGCTTGAAACTAAAGTTCCTTACCTCTGATGAATGAGCTTAGCTTTGGTTAACCTCCTCACTAGCTTGGCCTTCACCTCCTCAAAGCTCAGCTCCAATTTCCCTAGAATTCCCCATCAGAACTCAGCTCAAAACCACAACTATACCAAGAACCAGAAACTGAAGAAACCTCAAATCTTACCTCCACTAAATGAGTTGCCCTGCCAATTCCTCAAGCTTAACTCAGAAACCTAATTTCTCAGCTTGATCTAGCCCTCCTCTGAACTTTGCTCCAAGAAACCTCAAGAAAAATAGTGGAGAAGAGCCTAAACCGACCTGGCTTTTCTCTCCCTTCTTTTCCTTTCTTTTCTTTTCTTTCCTTCAGAGTTCTATTTCATTCTACAAACTCCACTAAGCATAAAGCCTTAGTTATGCCTATCCTTATATGCCAAATGACCACAATACCCTCCCCTTTAATTCTAAATCCTTTAATCCACCTAGGGGCATTTTTGTCATTTCACCCAATTCCCGCTAATTCCTCAAGTGTCCCTAATATTTCCCGCTTACTTCCTGATACCTAATTAGTCACCAATTATATTCCTCAATGTCAAAACTAACCCCAATATATTCTCTAAATTCCCATTTATACCCCCAGGCTCGCCCCGAGCCGGGTATAAATCCCCGCCGTGACTTTTTCGCTAACCTGCTCACTAGGATCGTCTCGAATCACAGATCACAAATATATCCACATAATAATGTGGTCTCAACAATTATCACATATAGATACAGTTATGCCCTCAACGGGCCAAAATTACAATTATGCCCTTTCTAACCTAATCAGGGCCCACATGCATACTAATACACATAGTCATGCATCTCAGATATTCAAATAGTCATTTAGCATACTTTTAATCATTAAATCGCATATATTCCAATTATGCCCTCCCGGCACACTAATCAAGGCCCTTAAGCCTCATTAGTAAATTTGGGTCGTTACATGATCTGTTTAATCAGTTGCAAGGTAAGAAGGTATTCTCAAAGATCGACCTTCGTTCCGGTTATCATCAGTTGAGGGTCAAGGAGGGAGACATACCGAAGACTGCTTTTCGCACCAGGTATGAGCATTATGAGTTCTTAGTCATGTCTTTTGGATTGATTAATGCCCCAGCTGCTTTTATGGATCTGATGAACAGAGTGTTCAAGGATTATCTGGACCAGTTTGTGATCGTCTTCATCGATGATATCCTAGTTTATTCTCAGTCAGAGTCAGAAAATGAACATCATCTGAGATTGGTTCTGCAGAGACTGAGGGAGCACAAACTATTTTCAAAGTTCAAGAAATGTGAGTTCTATAAATGTTATTTGAACTCCTATATACGTTATTTGATCCTTTGATTCATGCGTTACGGTTTGTCAGAATGATCAGGATAAGAACTATTGTTTTGGGGACTCAATGATGTATATGGCTAGGGACATAGCTGAACATATATGAAATCTATACCTTCTTATAAATTGAATGATGGTTCCTTATTGGGTTGGCCTTCGGAACTGAAAAGGTTATTGACGTCAAATTCATAATCAAATTCTGAATTAACCGTCACTATTAAAGCCAATGGTACTCTAGGAATAAGATATAATTAAAAGGGTAAAACTGTAATTTTATTCCCACTTAATTATGAATCATCAATGGATGATTAATTTGTATGCAATGATTATATTAATGGACACTTTATGGTTACAATAAAATACTCAGTAAATATGTCTTTAATTCTCAAGAGTGCAGGCTCATATTTATAGTGGAATAATCATGAGATTAATAAATATGATTATTGAATCAAAGAGTTTTGGTTAATAATATTTTATTTATTGGAGCTTGGAATTATTGGTCCATAGGTCCCCGATGCGGCTCTATCAACACTATCAAGGTAAGAGTTGATACAAGGGTCAAACTGTGAATGGGCTATTTGATAGAATATTTATTCTTAGGGATAAATGTTCAATTATGTGATAATTGAAGTTGCATAATTTATTATTGCATTTGTGCAATTTTCAAAATTGTGTAAAAATAAAAGAAATTGATTTTAATCAATTATTTAAGTGTGAAAGGATAAATATGGATAGTCAAAATTAGTTTTGATTATTATATTTATTTAATTAATAATAAGATGATAATGGAAATTCAAATTTTGAATTTTGTACTTTGAAATTTAAGTTGTTATATTTTCCTTAAAAAAGATGATACCTTATTTGAATTCTTAATTATTAATTAATTAAATTAAAAACACATGAAAAATGAAATCCCACATTTCAAGGATAGTGCCACACGCATAGGGCTTGGACTACTCTATGCGTGTAGCACTACTGATGGTGTCAGTTATTGGTTTTTTATTTTATTTATTAATTAATAAGATATTTTGAAAAGGGTTTTAAAATGGAATGTAAGACTTTGTCTTTAATTATTATTATTATTATTATTATTATTATAATGTCTATATATTCTATATGATAGAAAATAGAAACAACAAGTTTTACACATTGAAGAAAAACTATCATCTTTTTCACACAAGAGAAAAGCTTTCTCTCTAGCGTATAATCAAGAGTCTCATGTGTTAAGAATACTTTTGATTCACAAATTTTATTTTTGTTCTCTATGTGCCCACCCACATCTTAAGGTGTAGAGAACACCTTGGAAGATCTAGGTGCGAGTACTCTAGCGACAATAGAAAGATCGAAATATATACGAAAAGATTCAAGGATTCTTGATGAGCTACAAGAGGTAAATCATTTCGTATTATTTTCACATATACATATTATATTGATTAACATATTGCATATTAAATGATCCTCATATAAATTTGTTTATATGAATTTTTTTTGTTGTATACAATACTACCATTACCGCACTTTCCGCTGCGCACTAGGAACTGTTCCTATCATTCAATCCGTTTAAGGGACCATAGGGCCACACAAGTGCCCATTGCACTATTCCTTTTGGAAACGACTATAGAGTCGGTCAAGTGTGAACCATGCTCTATGTTCCAAGCGGCTATAGAGTTGTGCAAGCGTATATCACGCTTATGGGTTGGCCCAGCCATAACAACTTGTGTACCGCACGCTATTGCCGACCACGGCTCATAAGTTGAACTTTTCAATAAGAAACAAACAGTTAAGCATTTAACACCTAATACAGACATGCACAATGCTATTCAGTCATGTTTAATCAAACATTTCAAGCACGGTTATATCCATGTTCCATAATCGGGGCTCAAGCCCTGATCTCAGTCCAGGTGCAGTTTTCTTACCTTAAGTCCTGAGCAAACTAGGTATGACGACCTTGAGTGCGATCATTTCCTCCCGAGCCTAGAGGTACACCCTAGTCACAACCATTATAAGGAATATTTATCAAAAACTGAATCAATAAGGCTTTCAAACCAAGTCATAGCCTTTGGGACCTTGAATTCTACTAAACCGGGTAGTAGATACATTCATGAGCCCTTTGATTCGGGTTTTGAGAGCCCTAAGTCTCATATTCCGAATTTCCCATTTTGAGCCGCGACCCCACATTAGGCCAAAATGCCAATCTAAATTCTAGGCAATTAGTGCTGCGACGCCAGGCTAGGTAGAGAGCCGACCTTGAATTTTCCCTCAATTTGAGCCGTGACGCTGCCCACTAAGGGTCGTGGTGCCAAGGTGGTCCGAGGCATCCCCGAGCCTCAAAGACATTCAAGCGGGATGCAATGCTCTTGCCAAGCGTCACGGTGCTAACCTGCAAACCCAGAAAACTAGCGATTTTCCAAAATAGCGACTTCCCAAATCCCACCTAAAACTCGGTTTTAAACAAAATCGACCATTAAAATGGTCCCAACAATACAGATACACAAAAATACCATCCTTAAAACCCACCAAGACCACATCAAACCCAAAATTCAGAAATTCTTCAAGAACATTAAAAAAAAACAAAACTTAAAGACTTTTAGGATTGCATTTACCTCTAGGAATTCGAATCCCTACTGCTTCCCCAAGCTTAACAACTTCTAGACTCCCAAGGCAAGTTGAAAATCCACCAAGCTTCTTCCTAGACCCAAAAATCACTAAGAAGTTTAAAGTTCCTTCTTGAAACAAAACACAAGTGAGAGAGAGAGAAAGTAACACGAGAGAAGAGAGAGAGAGAGAGTGTGTTTTTCTAAGTTAATCAACTCAGCTTGGGCCTATTAATGGACAGTCAATTACCACGAACTCAAGCATCTTGGAAACAACTCATGCTTCATCTCCCAGAGTTACAACAAGCTCAATCATTCTTATTGCTGCCATTTCTTCTGCCGAAAACCCATAAACAATCATGGAGGTCGCCTTAATATTGGCCACAGATAATCCCATTTTTTCAAGAGTGTACTTGAATAGCACATTCACCGAGATTCCATTGTCAATCATGATTCTTCTTACTCTCTGGTTAGTAAGCTGTGGTGATAAGGGAGGTTATAAACTTGCATGTATTAGTGAAGTAGGTTTCGTGAAATTTTTGTGTGCTGCAGAGATATAAGGAAAAAACTTATAGTGTGTTGTTTGAATTATTTTTTTTTAACTGTTTAAAAATGGCTAGGTCTTTAGTATATGGGAGATGCTGCCCAATTTTTTGTAGATTTATAGGGTCGTGGGTCGGGATAGGGTCTTTATACGGTCGGGGGTCGGGATAAGGTCTTTATAGGGATGGGGGTTGGGATAGTGTCTTTATAGGGTCAGGGGTCGGGATAGTGTCTTTATAGAGTCAAGGGTCGGGATAAGGTCTTTATAGGGTCAGGGGTCAGGATAAGGTCTTTATAGGGTCGGGGGTCGGGATAAGGTCTTTATAGGGTCAGGGATCGGGATAGTGTCTTTATAGGGTCGGGGGTCGGGATAAGATCTTTATAGGGATGGGGGTCGGGATAGTATCTTTATAGGGTCAGGGGTCGGGATAGTGTCTTTATAGGGTCAGGATAGGGTCGGGGGTCGGGATAAGGTCTTTATAGGGTAGGGGGTCGGGATAGTGTCTTTATAGGGTCGGGGTTGGGAAAAGGTCTTTATAGGGACGGGGGTCGGGATAGAGTCTTTATAGGGTCAGGGGTCGAGACAGTGTCTTTATAGGGTCGGGATAGGGTCAAGGGTCGGGATAAGGTCTTTATAGGGTCGGGGGTTGAGATAAGGTCTTTATAGGGTCGGGATAATGTCAAGGGTCGAGATAAGATCTTCGGGTCGAGATAGGTTCTTTATAAGGCTAGGGGTCGGGATAGTGTCTATATAGGGCAGGGTCTTTATAGGGTTGGGGGTCGGGATACTGTCTTTATAGGTTTGGGATAGGGTCTTTATAGGATCGGGGGTCGGGATAGTGTCTTTATAGGGTCGGGATATGGTCTTTATAGGGCTGGGGGTCGGGATAAGGTCTTTATAGGGTCGAGGGTCGAGATAAGGTCTTTATAAGGAAAGGATAGGGCCTTTATAGGGTCGGGGGTCGGGATAGTATGTTTATAGGGTCGGGATAAGGACTTTATAGGGTCAGGGGTCGAAATAGGGACTTTATAGGGTCGGGGATCGAGATAATGTCTTTATAAGGTTGGGATAGGGTCTTTATAGGGCCGCGGGTCGGGATAGTGTCTTTATAGGATAGGGATAGGGTCTTTATAACAAAAAAATTGTTCTTATTTCTTATAACAATTTTTTTTTATTATTTCTAATAACAAAAAAAAATTCTATGATTTCTTATAACAAAAAATTGTTATTATTTACTGTAGATGGCGATTGATAAGAGTTTGGCGAAATTGAGAAACCGTGCATGTGATGCTTATTGGATTTGTCTCCAAAATTTCATGAATATGGCGTCACAACACAAAGGTTGTCACGGGAGAATAAGATGTCCATGCGTCAGAAGCATGAATCTTAGACTGCAAACTTTGGATGTTGTTCAAGCACATATATTCGATTGGGATTTCCAACAGAGTTATGAACAGTGGATTTACCATGGGAAAGTCGAGGAAGATGTTGATGATGAAGGGTGGATGAGAATGAGCCCGTAGATGAGATGCGAGATGTTGTTGACGATTTCCTTTTACCGAACAATGCTAAAGGAGCTAACAGTGGAATGGGTCAGTACTATGATGAGTTATTCGACGAGATTGAAGTTGAGTTGTATTCGGGTTGTGATTGGATATCATCGATGAAATTTTTAGCTAAGTTGATGCACTTGAAAGTGAGGGGGAAGATACCGAACAACACATTTGATGAATTGTTGAAGTTATTAAAGTTTGCATTTCCTAAGGAAAACAAAATTCCAGCATCCCACTATGAGGCTAAAAACAACTGAGTAAATTAGGGTTGGGATACCAATCAATACATGTGTGTAGATATGATTATTGAAAATAATGTCACCAGTATAAATGTGAGCGGTGAATGGTATAAAGATGAAACTTACATACTTGCTGCCCAAGATAAACAGGTTTTCTATCTCGATGGTCTACTTAGAGATCGAGCTTGGAAAGTTGTTGAAGAAGTGAATCATAGGCAAGTTTGGGATATTCCAGATAGTTCTAATCAAATTGTTGTTATTGATGTTGTACATGACACAAACCCATCCAATTTTGTATTGCCTGTTGAGCTCAGGAAGTTGGTTGTTCAACAATATAATCAACCAGCAACATTCATAGGCACCGTCCCTTGACCTTATTCGACTGCTCAAGATACTGATGATTTTATTAATGATGATGAAGAAGAAGTCGATGATGAGGATAGTTTATTTGTTGACCTTAGTGATGATGATAACACCAATCATGTTTCACCAATAGAAGTTAATTTGATAAGTGATGACAATGACTATTGTACTTAGTTCTTGTATTTGGGTAAGAAATTTTTTATATTTAAATAATTATATATCAGAAATGTTGAACGATTTATGGATTTATTATGTTGTGGATTTGTAATAAAAAAATGTTAAATAATAATTATGTGGTCATTACAACTATATATTCATAAACAATATATATGTGATATTCATACTAACAAACAAATTTGGTCATATTTAGTTTAAAGATGTCAGTAGATGTAGCTTCATACCATGGCGGGGATGGTGGTGGTCAAGATTCACCGGATCCTACTACGATCCCATCTAGTTGCGAGTCAGGTATTTTAAAATTTATTCTTGATTTATTTCTAATTAGACCTTATTATACAACATACTAAATTATATGATGTACTTATTTAAAACAATACAATAGCTCCACCAAAGAGAAAAGGCTGTGGGCCTGCCGCTAGGACAAATGTAGAGTCCAAGAACTTTACTTAGCTAGTTAGATAGTAGTATTATAGTATTTATAGTATTATCTTTGTAACTGTGGATTTTTGGTTCAGACCGGGAATTATTTGGACACTCATAGTAGTACTTATAGATTTTCTAAGTTTAATCTATAGTTTAAGAATATTAATTTTAACCTAAGGTTTGATTAATATGACTGATATTAAGGATAATATTTATTATACTATAAGGTTTAGATAAGAACCAATAGGATTTTAAGCACATGTTATGAATGGGTGATAATGGATTAAGTATTTTGAGGATTAAATTTAATAAGGGGTAAAGTTTGAATGCTATAAGGTCAGTCAGCACCTTTGAATACGTTGAGGGCTTAGTCAAGGCTGTTTACCCCATTCAAATTTAGCTAAAAATGTGTAATTTTGTGTTTAAATAATCAGCGTGTGCCGATATATCACAGCTATAGGGGGCGATATATCGCAGCACGTATATACGGAAAACACGAGACGATGCACGACAGCCTCGGGCATACTGGCCCAGGCGATATATCGCCTACAGGGGGCGATATATCGCTTCCTTCAGTATATTTTGAAACATTTTGAAATCGTTTTCCATTCAGCCATTCAACCTCTTGATAAGTCCAGCATCTTTTTGAACGAGTCTTCAGCCTCTGCTGAACAATAATTCAAATTATTTTCACCTAAAAAGCTATTATTTTTATTCAAGTAAAATTAAGATCTTTTCATTCCTAAACTCTATAAATAGGACCTAGTACCCAGCCATTATTCATCTTTTGCTCTAAGTTCAGAGGCTGCAAGTGCTAAGTGAGTGTGAGAGTGTAAACACCTGGGTTGGGGAATCATAAGCTTGATCATCATAAGCTTATCAAACACTTGGGGAAGTAAGGTTTTATAGTATTTCGGTTTAAGGTGTAGATTGGTCTTACAAGTCTTCAAGGTAACCCAAAACTCTAGTTCAATTCTGTACTTTTCTTTTAAGTTCTCAGTCTTCTACTCAGCCTCTAACCTTAATTTTTATTTTGGTTAGGAAATCTAAGTTCTTGAGCAAAAAGGTTTTGGTAAGTATTTTTCTCAAGGTTTAGTCCTTCCATTCCTTTCATTTCTTTTTCTTCAAATCTACTCACCCTGTTATATATGGTTTTAGGAGTGTTCCAAAAGTCCCAACTCTGTCCTCATATCCCGGTAACTTTGGTAAGGAAAATAGGATAGAAATTCATATGTTATATGTTTTTTATGTTATGATAAGTGTTATGATATGTATGTTTGTAGGCTTGGGCATATGACCCATATGACTAACAAGAGCCCAAATAGATTATGGGCATATGACCTGCTTAGCTAGTAGGACCCCACTAATCTCATGGGCATATGACTTGTTTAGTCTATGGGACCCCAAGTAATAATGGCCATTATAGTATGTGTATGATATGTATATGTTATGTTATGTTATGTTATGTTATGTGTTTATGTTTCTTATGAAATTTATGTATATGAACTATGTGTTAGATTTTCCTTGCTGGGCATTAGGCTCATTCCTTTTTGTTTATATGTGCAGGAAAATAGCTACAGTGGCGGTAAGATTCGTGGATGCTTGGGAGAATGTGTATCGATGGTGAATGGAGTCAAGGAGTCGAGAGTTCGATTTTCAAGGATGTAGTCTTGTTTTACCTTTTTATGGTTTTACATGTATTTTTCCGCACTTTCTATGTAACTCCTTTTTATTTTAAATTATGTTTTGTTTTTAAGACAATGGGATCCCATATCCTACTTATTTTATGAAAGTAACTCTTATTTCTACAAGTTTCCAATAAAGTTATGGTATTTTCGCAAATGTAAGTTTTATTAAGAATTTGTATGTATAGTTTCGTTAATGGTCCAAAAGTCTAGAGTAGTGGGTCACTACAACAAAATTAGACGACAGAAGGCGAGAAGCTGGACATTCACTCTCCATAGTGGTTGATCCTATCACGTACAAGGTGGTGGGAACGGAACATGCTGCTTTTGTCCGTCTTTTGGGCACCCAAGTCACATCAGCGGTTCCAGGATATTACAAAGATTGGACTAGTGTCCCAAAACGGTATAAGGACAATGTTATAAGTAAAGTGAAGGTAAATTTTTTAGAATTTACTTTAATAATAATTGTATTATAATTTCATTATGATTAACATGTTTTCTCTTAATTGTAGCACATCTGTAATGCCCTACTGTTAGAGAATATTATTTTATTGCTCAATGGAAAAGTGGAAAAACCAAAAATACAACTCTATGCAAAAATACAATGGACAAAATAATATTGATTAAATAAGTATTACAACTCAATTGCTCAAAATACAAGTAAATAAAAAGATGTAGAAGAAGAAGATTACAAACTCAATACTATAACAATACAAGTAAATAAGAAGAACAAAAGAATGAAAGAATGGAAACACAAACAAACTCTCACACAACCAAAGTGTAGAGTAGTGGGGATCACCAACTTGAACAAGGTTCAAGAACTTTGTCCAAAAGCTTATTTCCCCCTATTCTCTAAGCACTAAGGGATCTCTCTAGGAAATAGCTCTCTGGAATTATCAAGCCTTTTGGTGTATTTTTCAGCCAAGTGCTTTGTGGATGAAAAATGGTGTATCATACAAGTGAGCATTAGGCTCCTATTTATAGAGTTTGAGATACCCCTTTGAATTTCAAATTCCACCAACCCCATGGCTGTTACCAATGTTTAATTGGATGTTTTATGGAATTAAAATAGAGATTTGGGAGTTACTTGGCTGTTGGAAACGTTCAAAATTGGATAAAAACTGAAATTGGAAAATGCTGTCAGCCGCTTAGGCCGCGGCCTGAAAAACACGAGCCGCAGCCTACGGTGTGATTTAGCCTATTTTTTCCTCTTAGGCCGCGGCCTGAAAAACATAGGCAGCGGCCTAAGTCGTTTTTTCAGCAACCAATTTTCCAAATTTGCCAAAACGTTCCAAATTCATTCCCACTTGATTTTGTAACTTCCATACACATTATGGGAGTTAAAATCACATCTCTAACAGCCATATTTCACATATATCTTTAAGAAATTCAAATCAAAATGTGTAATATCAAATCTACACATTATTGGGTAATATTTGGGAGTTACAAGTTTGTAACTCCAAAATATGTCACATTTGGGCACATACATGTGTCCAATTTTTTGACTCTCAATAATATGTTACAAGGTGTGACAAATCACATTTGTGTGACAAATCACATTATGTCACATTATTTAATCTAACATTATATTATTTAAAATAATATAACACCTACTACCTAGGGACCGTTACGTTGTGCGTTTTAAACAGTGCTAAACTCGCTAACTGAGTCATTTGGCCATAATCGTGTAACTAAGTGTGATTAACGGTTTAGGGTTAAAAGTTTTGGTTAAAGATACAACGTTTCACTAAAATGTTTACTGTATACATTGGGATCCCAAAATATATTTTAAAGGTTCATTACAATAAAATATTTACAACCAGCTGACCTAAGCGGCAAAATAGGGTTTAACCTTAGTTCCTCTTTAAACCCTCGGCTGTGGTGGTCGAGCAGCCGCATATGTACACATCGTCACCTAAGCTCTCATTCATCTTAGCAGTCTTGACTACATTACAGTAATATCTTTCATTAAACAACTGCCTAAATTATTTCCAGTCCATCATAGCTGCATCTCGTGTCTAGGATACTACTTCCCGCCATGTCCGGGCATCATCCCGAAATACATATGTAGCACAGATCACCCTATCGTGACCTACCACCCCCATATTGTCGAGGATGGAACTGATCATGCCCATCCATTACTCAGCTCTGAATGGATCTAAGCCTCCCTCAAAGACTGGAGGGTAATACTCCTGGAATCTTCCACAAAGAAATTCCCACCTGTTCTCAATCCTAGGCTAAGCCAATATTGGTCCCACTCCTGGCATAACAAAGGAAGAGGTGTTCCCTGACAGATTCTGATGTTGTTTCAAACACCTAATCTCTTCCTCTTGCCTCTGCAATCTTAATTGAACATCTGTAAACACCTATTGAAAATTCTGAGGGGCAGGTGAAGAACCCAAACCCTGGCTGTATTTCCCAGCCTCGGTATAACCACCACTAGGTCTCATTATCTACCATGGATACATACCTGCTGATTGAATTTGCAGTCAATAACTTGACCCATTAAACATGATGAGCATATTCAAAAGCCTTCCCCACGGGAACAATTATACCACACCACATTCACAACCACTGCAGTGCTAAAAACATGCCCATGGCATTCATACATCAATCATAATCCCTGCTCTTCCAACATTCATACCATGCTTTCAACTCCAGCATGTAAATAACGCATTTATATATTCACTGAGCAGGTAAACATATAATCATATCAATAATCAAGAGCTAAGCTCTATCAGAATCTCATGCTCCCTAATACAATATGCATGTAAAGCATTTACATTCTATTTAAGTAGTTAGGCACATAACCACATAAATAGTTATCACACCCTAAGTGAAGCTTGTCTTTAGTGATGAGTGTACATGCCCAGCTTGTCTATAGGAACCCTTAACCTTGACTCGCTCTGATACAAAGTTGTAACATCCTACTACCCAGAGACTGTTATGTTGTGCATTTTAAACAGTACTAAACTCGCTAACCGAGTCATTTGGCCATAATCGTGTAACTAAGTGTGATTAACGGTTTAGGGTTAAAATTTTTGGTTAAAGATACAACATTTCACTAAAATGTTTACTGTATACATTGGGATCCCAAAATACATTTTAAAGGTTAATTACAATAAAATATTTGCCTTTACTTGCACCACATAGCACCCGTGAGCCGAGGCTCAACATGCTCATAAACAGGTAATAACATGTCACTAAATCATAATAAGCATGCCTAGCAGTAATAGCTCTATTCATGCATGCAGGCAAGTCCAAATAAATGATTATTGGCCCTGCCCCCTGTATATATGACTATCAAGTCAATCTGGGAATCTATTCCCTGAATAGATGACTAATGAGTCTCTCTCTAGGGATCTTCTCCCTGAATAGATGAATAATGGGTCCATCTCTGCGGATCTGCTCCTTGAATAGATGGCTAATGTGTCCATTTGTAGAGTCCAAGAACTTTACTTAGCTAGTTAGATAGTAGTAGTAATAGTAATAGCTAGTAGTAGTTATAGTATGTTTATTACTATGGATTTTGGTTCAAGTTGGGACTTAGTTGGACACTCGTAACAACACTTATAGATTTTATAAGTTTAACCTATAGTTTAAGAATATTAATTATAACCTAAGGTTTGATTAATATAGCTGATTATGAAGATGATATTTATTATACTATAAGGTTTAGATAATGACACTTGTCATGTGCATTGAGAAATTAAGTATTTTTGAGGAATAGTTTATTAAGAGTAATATTTGAAAATCCCAGAGTCTGCCAGCAGCTTTGAAATCGTTATAGGACTTAGTCAAAGTTATTTACTCAATTCAAATTAGGCTGAAAAAGTGCAATTACGTGTATAATATTTCAGCGTATGCCGATATATTGCAGCTCTAGGGGGCGATATATCGCCACTCGGGGGATACGAAAAACACGTAACTTCGCACGAACACTTCGACGAGCCTCGGGAACATAAGCCCAGGCGATATATCGCCTACCATGGGTGATATATCGGCTCTAGGACATTATTTTTTAATGGTTTTGAAACCGAGCTCATTTTATTCCATAAACTCTTGATAAGCTCAGAATCTTTTTGACCTAGTCTTAAGCCTCTGCTGAACGATTATTCAAATGATTTTCAATTAAAAATTCATTATTTTTATTCAAGCTAAAATAAGATCTTTTCATTCTTGAACTCTATAAATAGGACCTAGTACCCAGCCATTTGTTTCATTCTTCAAGCCGAGTTCAGAGCCTTCAAGCTGCTAGGTTTACTTTAGAGTGTTAAACACTTGGGTTGAAGTTATTAGCTTTATCATTTTAAGCTTATTAAACACTTGGGAAGTAAGGTTCATAGTGTGTATTTCGATTTCGAGGTGTAGTACGGTCATAGTGCATTCAAAGGTATTCCTATTCCTAGTTCATTTCTGTATGTTTCATTAGTTTTTATAGTTTTTCTCTACTCAATTTCTAACTCGCTGTTTTCATTCGTGGTTAGGCATCTATGTTCTTTGAACTTGAGGTTTCTTGTCGGTAAGTACCTTCTCGGTGGTTTAGTTCATTCATTTTCATCTCTTTCTTTTAGAATAATCACCTTTCTATTAATGGTTTTTAGGAGTGTTCCAAAATCTCGTCCTTGTTCTCACATCCCGGTATTTGGTAAGGAAAATAGGATAGTTATTATATGCTTCTATGATTATGCTATAGTATGTTTTATATATGTTATGATATATGTATGTTTTGGGGCTTATAGTTGCTTAAATAGCAAACCCCAATACTTTTATGTTATTGGGGCTTATAGTTGCTTAGCTAGCAAACCTCGTTGTAGTATGAGGCTTATAGTTGCTTAGTTAGCAAACCCGAATGATTACCATGTACATGAGTTAGAATTATGATATATGTTTATAGTTAATGTTTATATGTTTATAGTTTATGTTTATGTTTATGATGCATGCTTTTAGTAGATTTTCCTTGCTGGGCATTAGGCTCATTCCTTTGTTTTATATGTGCAGGAAAATAGTTATGGTGGCGGTAAGATTCTTGGCAGCTTGGGATTGTGTATTGAGGAAGAATGGATTCAGTGGACTGCGTGAACGATTCGAGGATGAAGTTGCTTTTAGTCATTTTATTATGTTTCTATGTATTTTCTGCACTTTGTTTTGTAATGAATTTTAAGATTTAAGTTATGTTTTATTTTCAAACAATGGGATCCCATATCCTAACTGAATTTTTATGTATTTCAACCTTTGCCTTACAGTTTTTTTTTTTTTTATAAAGTTGTGAATGTTTCACATGTATGTTTTCTTAAGATTAGTATCTATGTGTAAGTAGTTTTAATGGTCCAAAGTCTAGAATAAGTTGGGTCATTACACCATCTTTGGGGATCCGCTCCCTAAGCCATGTGATGTTTCAGTCACCTGAGCCTTTTGGCACTGGCTCTAAGTAACTAGCCTTTAGACCAGACAAACGCTTTTAGTTTTCTTCGACCTTGGGGTCGGTCAAGCATTTAATGCTCATGTTGTTTAAATTTAATCATTTCAGCTCTGCGTTCAATACGCTTATGCCGCTCTTGACTCATAGGTCAATTCCATATGACCAGTGTCGTTTCTGACTAATGAGTCAGTACCACTCACAAGTAAGCAATGCACCTAGGCATATTTCATATGTCAAATATCCAAATATAAGGCATTCATCATGCTTACTCAACATTCACTAGCATAATTATGACCATGCACATTTACGGAGACTCAAGCTCTGATCAATTCCATATTCAATATTCATGACATGCCCTAATCACATGTATCATATGCATCACATGCATCACATACTGGGTGCAGTTTTCTTACCTTTGGTCCAAGCACAGGTTACCAATAAACGACCCTCAAGCACGATCTTGTTTCCAAGCCCCTAGCGATAACCTAGTCACAACCATAATATAAAACCTCATCAAAATGAGTAAATAAATACTTCAAGACCCAAACCTAGCCTCCGGGACGTCGAATCCTACTCAACTGGGTAGTAGGATCGATGGCCCTTAGAATTAAGTTCCCACGACTAAAAACCAAATCTGGACAAAAATAAGCAGGCCAGTCGTGACTTGCCCCCAAGTCAGAGAGCATTTGCCGGGCTTCAGGGTGCGGGCCGCGACTTGGCCCCTCTTGGGTCATGGTGTGCCCCCCAGGCAGAGCCTTCTTGGCTCCTGGTTCATCCTAGTCGCGAATTGCTAGAACAAGGTCGCGACTTGACCATGAAACTAACCATTTTCTACGGTTTTTCCCACTTAAAATCCTCCAGAAACCTATCCAAATCCCAAAATCAAAGTTCCTAAACATCCTAATTTCCCAAAACCATGAAAACCCAAGTCTCAATCCATCCAAAAACTCATCTAAACGTAAAATCCAATCAAAGCTTAAAAACTTTAAAAACTTAGAACTTAAAACTAGGATTACCTCCGATTGAATCGTTTCCCAACTCAATCCTCCGGCTAATAAGCTTCTAATCTTCCCTAGAATTGCTATGCCTCAATCCTTGCTTGAATCCGAGTCCTAAACTCAAGTTTCCTTCGAAAATGCGAACGGGTGTCGAAAAAGGAACGGGAGGGAGAGAGAACGTTTTGAATGTTCTTTTATAATTTTGACAAGTTACTTCATGCTTAAGTAACTTCAAGAAAATCCTAATGCTCAGGGTCCCAAAAATGCCTTCGGGGTAAAATAGTCAAAATTCCTAGAATTCCCCCTGATCTCACTAACTCTCAATTTATCATCAAATATTTATTCCCATTACCCAATATCCCGGTAATGTGCTAAATACCCAAAATACCCCTTGACTCACTCCGAGTCAAGTATGGATCTCGTTGTGACTTTCCCACTAGCTTGCCTCCTAGGATCGTCTCGTGCTGAGTAACCCAGGCATAACCACATAATAATGAAGTACCACACACATACCACATATATGCCAAATATACCCAAAACAGACCAAATTATGAAAATTACCCAATTAAAGAGAAATGGGTCCATATGCATATTTAATACACCTAAACATGCATATCAAGTCATATTATAATATAACTCACATAATGATATTCATAAATATCATATAATCACATAATTCCAAAATTTGTCATCCTGGCCCCCAAATCAAGGTCGTAAGCCTTATTAGGAAATTTGGGTCGTTATAACATCTATCAAATAGATGGGCGATCAGATTATACCACCCTCATTGATAGTATCGATGTTGAGATGGCTGAGAGCTACCGAGATAGGAAAACTAAAGGGCACACCCACTTCAAAAACTAAGCCTTCGCACACACCACAGGCACCGCAGCCACCGCAGGCACCAAAAGAAGGGGACACTACGGAGGACGCCGATGGTTGAGATGTTTTATATATTATTGTATTAAACAATAACTTTTAATTAATAAATTATTGTATGGATATTTAATTTGGATAATATTGTATTATTGGATGTTTTTTGAATAAATTATTAATTTTATGCATATTTAATTTTAGTATTATTATTTTTATGCATATTTAATTTTGATATTATAAATTAAAAAATATTATTTAAATATTTTTTTATTATTTTTTAAAATTATATAAAAGTATTAGGGGTGAATTTTTATTGTCAAGGGCGAAATATGATTTGGGAATCACGATTATTAGGGGCGACATTCAATTTATTAGGGACGAAATTGTCACCGCTAATAATCGACATTAGCGTCGAAATATTAGCGGTGACACGTTAGCAGTAACATGTCACCGCTAATGACCATCAACGACGACCCCTAAAATCCCTTTTTGTTGTAGTGAATTTAGTGAGTGCACAAGTGATACTTGTATCCACAGAGGTGAAGTAATAAAACCAAAGAGTGATCTCCAAATCAGAGACCAAATAGATAGGGCCATTTTTGTTGATGGCTCTTTCAAGAAAGGGATGGTTGGCATAGCAGCAGTGGCTGTTCATTGGATTGGAATGGGAAATTGGACCGCAAGGTAGCTTCAAATGCCACACATGGTGAGTTACTTGGTACTGACATGGCTTTACTATGGGCAAAGGAAAATGAGTAGAACCGTATTGCAATTTTTACATACAATCTAGTGATTGCCAATGCTCTGAATCATAGGGAAAAGATTCCATTTTGGACTCTTAGGAATCTATCCAAAGATGTAGTGCAACTTGTTAATTATTTTGAACTTTATAGTTTTAATTATGTTAGAAGAACTGACAACAGCTTAGCTGATGGTTTGGCAAAACAAGCTAGAATCTCTAGCCAAAATGCCTTTGTTGTTCATAGCGAGGGACCCCTCCTGTGGTACTCATCTTTTGTTTTAAAAAAAGAAAAAAAAACGGTTTCTTGGGTATAATGAGAGATGGAGTATTTGTCTCACATGACAAGAGTAACAAACTCATGGGCTCAAACCAAGCCAACTATGTTGTAATTAGCTTCTCTCGTTGCAATAAATCAGAGCATTTGGTATTCCTTCTTTTGGTGATTGTTTGGCTCTCAAAGTCAAACACCTCCTCGACCTCTCCTCTCAGACAACATCAATTGAGTTTTCCTCGGTTTCTTCTCCTTTTTCATTACCTGATTTGATGTTATTCAATATTTTGGACATTAATAAGAAAAATATAGGTGATGCATTCGTGAGAAGAGCTTCTTTTGGGAAGAGTGATCAAATGATAGAGAAGAGAGAAATGAAAAAGAAAGAGAGTGAGAGCTAGTTTATTTGTGCATGCGAGGACACCACTACAAAAAACAAGGCCTATACCGAGAACAAATATCATCGGTAGAAGCCAAAATGTTCTCGATAGAGGCTATACCGAGAACATGTTCTCGGCAGTACATCCTCGGTACAACCATGTCGGTAGAGGTAAACTTCTACCGACGACATTCAATCTATTCTCGGTATAAGTTGTATCGAGGACAATGTCATCAGTATACAGTGGACAATGTCCTCGGCACAACCAGTCCAATTTTGTCATATGGATGGGCTATACTGAGGACATTGTCCTCGGTATAGACTGAACCGATTTTTTTTTTTATATTTGTAATGTTTATTCACTTATTTATTTATTTATTTTTAATTAAATATAAAACAATAGAATAAAATTAAAACATTTATATTAAACATATAAATAAAAACATAAGAGTGCGTTTGCTGAATCAAAATAAAGAGTTGTCCTAAACATGAAAATGTAATAATCCATAGTAATAAAATTCATACATAAGTCCTACTGACTCGGTGCTCCAACATCAGGATCATCAGGTGGTGGTGGGGCACATTGAGATCCCAGGGTGATACAATGAGTCAGGATGTGCTCCTCTAATTGTCGAACACGCTCTCTCATCTCAGACATCTCTTCATCTCTAGTTTGTGGAGGATCAATAGTAAATGGAGTTCGGTCCCTTATGTTAAGGATACGTCCATATCCTTTTTGGTGGCCACATCATTTTCTGAAGACAGTTTGTACCAAAGATAAGTTTCCATCTTCAGGCGCACTCGAAACTGGTGTGGAACTCCCAATGTCAGTTGTCTGTGTCAGTTGTGTGTCTCGATATGCACACAATTCCTCCTATGATATAATATATAATGTAATTATGTATTGTAAACAAATAATTAAAAATTTGAAAAATGTTTAAGAAAAACTTAACGTACCCAAGTTTTTTTGGCTGTCTCTGTCACTACCATAACGATTTTGTGGCCCATTAATCGTTAAATGTTCTTTAATATCGTACTTTCAATCAAAATACTTTTTAGCACACGATGTATCAATTCCTCTCAAGATCCCAGGCATGTGCCCTTGTCCATATCTGATACACCCGATATCAAACAAATCATCCTAAATTACAAACATTTATTAGTAAATATGATATATAACCTAAAAATAGAATTAACATAAATGCAGAAACTACTTACCTCCAGATGTGCAAGTATTCTTTGTTTCGAGGCATTTGGTACTTTTGACCATTGAGGACAGTCTGGATCTGTGTACTGTTGAACAAGTAATCACAGCTCTCTTGAGAAATTTGAATTGTAATCTTCGATCTCTTTATATGTTCTCTCTTGCACATCCCACTCGAGAGGGAGAGGACGCCCCAACTCTTCCCTTTTTTCCCGCTTGTTCAATCATTTGTGGCGTCCACGTTTGTTTGGAGGCGCTATTCTATGCAAATTTAGTATTTTAAAATTAATATGTATTAACTGTTAAAATTTAAGGAGTGTATCAATGCGTAATATATTACCTCGTTCACAATCAGCTGGGATATCTGATGGTCCACGTGGAGGATCGCATCCTCCACCATCACCCCCGTGAGATCGAGCAATAACATCAGTCATATCTGTCAAATTAATCGATATTAAAATTACATTTATACTAAACATAATAACTATAATAATCAATTATTGTTAAAAATAATTACTTCAACATATTATAAAATTACCACTTAATAATCACTATAATAATCTTCACTATCACCATCGGTTTCTATGTGTTCATCTTCCTCTTCATCATCTTCTTCTTTATATTCAACTTCCTCCTCCTCCTCTTCCTCTTCCTCCCCCTCCTCTTCCTCTTTCTCCTCCCTCTCCTCCTCAATTGCAACATTATCTATCTCAACAAATTGTAATGGAGCCCCCGTACGTTCAAAGTTGATTTGTGGCAACGAACCAAGATCAACAAATAATTGGAAATTAGAGGAACTAGTGTCATGCATAATATCTACTTCTACATCCTCCGCTTGTTCTTCAACTAGTGAGATGTCCCACACATTTCTGTAATGCACTTCTTGGATGACTTTCCAGTGAGATTTATTTTTAAGGTCATCAATGTAGAAAACATGGTCAGCCTGAGTTGCTAAGATAAATTTATCATCTTTGAAGGCCTCCGAACTGGTTTTAATACTCATTATGTTTTGCTCAAACTTTAATCCTGAAGACCAATTAGTGTCAAACCATTTGCACTTAAATAATACAACAGAACAACCAGAAAGATATGACATCACTAAAACTTTTTCCAACTGGCCGTAATAAGTATTATTTTCAACTCCTGCTACAGAGACTCCACTATTTGTAAACAAATAGATGGTGTTGCCACATTGCGAGTAGAGCAAGCAGGATAACCGTGGCCAGTCCATCCAAAAAGGCTACTCCTTGCTGGGTAATCGTTTATAGTCCACATCAAAGCTGCTTGAAGAGTGAAGAAACTACCATCAACTGCATCTCGAGTTTGTACACCGGTCACCCATAATTCTTTTAACTCATCAATCAATGGTCTTAAGAAAACATCAAAATATTTTCCTGGCGAATGAGGTCCCGGAATTAATAAGCTCAACATGAAATTAGTTTCTCTCATGCAAAACCACGGTGGCAAGTTATATGTCGTCAACACAAACAGCCACATACTATAAGAAAGACTCATATTACCAAAGGGATTGAATCCATCTGCAGCCAATCCAAGCCGCACATTCCTGGGTTCCATTGCAAACGTTGGATTATTTCGGTCAAAGTCCTTCCAAGCTTTCCCATCAGCAGGATGACGCAATACACCATCTTCTTTTCTACATTGCTCGTGATGCCATCTCATATGTTGAGCAATGTGCCTCGATGCATATTTTCGCATTAACCTAGGGGTTAAAGGAAAATAACACATCACTTTATGAGGCACTTTCTTGCCCTTGGTGTTCTTGTCCACCCACCGATCCTCCCCACAAACAAGACATTTGCTTTTTCCAGCATGTGCTTTCCAAAGTAGTGCGCAATCATGCTTGCAGACATGGATTGACTCGTAGCCCAATCCAAGTTTTTGCAACAACCTTTTCGCTGCATAATGCGATTTTGGAAGCTTATTTGGGGCTGGAAATGCATCATGTAACAACTCCAGGATTCCATCAAATATTTTGTTGGTAATATTTTCCAACACTTTGAAATGCATCAACTTCGCTAGGAAATTCAATGATGTGTAATTTTGACACCGGGGGAATAATGGAGCCTCGATCTCAACAAACAAATCGTTATAATGTTGCCCACCCATGTACTCTGCTGTAGGTATCTCTTGATTGCGCTCATTCTCTTCATATTCGTCATTGTCATTTTGCATAACATCATTGAAAACATCCATCATTTCATCTTCATCATTTTGATCTATCGCTTTCCTCATTGGTATTATTTTATCCTTTCCATGCCAATGCCAATTGGTATATTTCTGTAGAAAACCATTTACAAAGAGATGATTTTCTAATACATCAATCGTCTGAAATTCAACGTTGACACACCTCCTACACGGACATTTCAGCACCTTGAGTCAACGCATTGCCGAGCTCTTTGGAGAAAATCCATCACACCAGCCTCATACTCATCAGATATTCGATTTGTCAAATTAATCCAGCTCTTGTCGATTGACATTGTATGAGTGTAGCATTGCACAGAACACTAATCATCAAACTTACAATCAATTTATGTGTGTGTCCTAATTCAGAGAGAGGAAAATTTAAGAGTCTTCAATGACTCACCCTCTCCGAACGGGTCTAAGGCTTCTTGTGATGAACACTGTTGAAGGTGAGAACTCGTCAACAATGTTAAGTCATAAAATCAAAGTGTCAAGCTTATAAATGAAGAACTTCAAGAACCTAACAAGAAACTTAGAAAATAGTTGCAAAAAGAAATGGGGAAAAGAACTTGTATTTCTCTTAGTTCAAAGCTACAATGTTTTTCCAACCCCCTTCAATGATGAAGTGAGGTTCCCTTTATAGTGGGCTCTAATGGACACTAATACATTGTGGTCCCAGGGGACCAGGTTGTTCACAAGTACATTGTCAGGGGAGTGGTATCAGACGTAGTGGCACAGGTGGTTGTGGTGTCGGCTTCAGTACATGGCCAAAATATGTGGGAGCGCCTCCACTTTAGTACCTGAATGTGCCTCCACTACTTATTTAGTACGAGTGTCAGAGACTGGCTGGTAAGGACCACATCAGGTACCTCACTCGTACAACCACTACTTGTCTAGCATGGAGCCATATCCGTGCTTTGTCTTCTTTTGGTTAATACACACGTTCCGTACCCATACATGCTCCACGCGCCCCATAGATGTTTTCACCTTCTCAAGATGCGCCTATACCTCAAGCCACTCTGTATTCTATTAAGCATCAGACTACTCGTGGCCTTCGTGGATATACACTCGCGAAGCGCGAGGGGCGTATGTTATGCGAAGCATTGGTCAGACGTGTGCCATGAAGACCTAGACAGCTGGATCTTCCGTGCAAGGCACGAGGCGAGGGTATGATGGCCTCGCGGAGGTGTGGGCATGAGGGCCTCACGGAGGCACGGGCATGAGGGCCTTGCAGAGGCACGGGCAGGATGGCCTCGCGGAGGCGCACAAGGGCCTCGCGAAGGCACGGGCATGAGGGGCATCGCGGAGGCGTGGGCATGATGACCTCGCGGAGGCGTGGGGAGGATGGCCTCGTGGAAGCAGGGGCACGAGGGCCTTGCAGAGGCGTAGGCGTAGGCGTGATGGCCTCGCGAAGGCGCACGAGGGCCTCGCGAAAGCGCGGGCATGTTGGCCTCGCGAAGGCGTGGGGAGGATGGCCTGGCGGAAGCGTGGACCGAGACGGTCTCGCGAAGGCACGGGCCGTGAATCCGTGAGGCGTGACATGACTAGGTGCATACGCGTGAGATGGAGTGTCTCGCGAGACAGGGGCCTCGCGTGGCACACCTCCTGGGCGCGCGAGGCGCGAGACGGGGGTCTCGTGTGGCGCACCTATTGGGCACGCAAGGCACCAGGTTGAGATGTCTCGTAGGTAATAGGGCTTCACTTGGCAAGGCTTCCCAATACGTGCCTAGGGATGTAGGCACATGTATGTACTTAGGCGTTTATGGGACCTTAGCACAAGATTTGGGTCTTTAACAAGTATGGAACTTTGAGCACCCACAAACACTAATAAAATAAAAAATTATCACTAGGTGATAATAACACACTATCATATCTTTAGTAATAATTTCTTATTACCAAAGAAAAACAAATAAAATTAAATATTGTTTTTATAATGTCTTATGCTCTTTGAAGTTAATTATGTTGTTTTATGATATCTAACTATAATATATTTGAGTGTAAATATTATTACAATTGTTTAAATTTGACATATTTTTTTCTTACTTCAAATATTAATTTTAATTTTAATTACAAAAAATAGTAAAAATTATAAATGTTAATTAATGATTTATTAAATTAAAATTTTTGCTTTTACTTTATTGAATAATTTAATTAATTTTCACACAATTTTTAGGATTTGGTTAAAAGTTATTTAATTACTTTATGATTTTTTTTACTAAACCTATTAAAATTTTTATTCAGTGCTTTTACTAATATTTACATAACGACTGTATTGTCAACTATCCCAAAATTTAAAAACCTGCAAATAACACATAAAAAATATCCAGTCTCAGAACATGCAGAGAGCAATACAAATACATTGTAAACGATTATATAATTTATAATTATTAGTCTCAATTTTATTAATTATTCAATTTTCTAATCAAAATATCATAATTCTACTAAAAATTAACAACAGCAAAACATTAATATTCATAAAATCTGATTTTTTACTACTAACATAACCAAAAAAAATTAAAATTAACAACAACATACTAACATTAGCACCCAAAAATTTCAAATTAACACTCAAATATTTAATATGTTTACTAATATGTTTAATACATAATTATTTTTATCAAAACAACATAGAATCTATTTTAATAAAAAAAATACTAATTAACCATCTGACAATTTTCTAATTCCCAATCTCATTTTTACTAATAAATATTTTTAAAACCTAATAATAAATACATTCACCCTAATATATTAACAGATTTTTACTAAAACTAATATTAATTCATTTATATAAAAAACATAAATTATTCAAAAATTGAAAAAAAAAAAATCAAACAAAACAGAAAAATTAAAAACAAATTACCAACACCTTCAAATCCTTCAAATATTTCTTTGTAGCTCAAGAAAAATCGTACCAACACCTTCAAACAAAAAATACAAAAATATATTACCATTTCATAAATATATATATATATATATGAATAAATAAATCTTACCCTTAAGAAATAGAGAGAAACCCCTACACTTTTGGAGATTTTTGGACCTAAAAATGAAATAGATGAAAATGGGAGATTTCCGTGGAGAGAGGCGGAGAGAAATGGTCTGTAAAAGCTGAGGGAAAGAGAGGAAGAAGAAGGGGGGGTCGCGTAGTTGGGGATATTTATTGAACCTATACCGAGAACATGGATGTTCTCGGTATAGGAACTTTCCCTATTTCAGAACTGCGAAAATATCTCGCGCATCTGAAATGTCTATACCGAAAACATGTTCTCGGTATAGCCCTTGTTTTTTTGTAGTGTATTGTAAAAATTGTTTGCGTCTAAATTATCATTTTATTAATCTAACCGTCAATATATAATTTTTTTTAGATGTCTTTAAAATAGTTTAAAGGAGTAAATATAATTATTCTCTTTTACCTCAATACTAGTTATACATAATAATGTATTAAATATGATTATTACCAATTGAATTGATAAAATTACATTTCACATTTTTGTGCTTTGATTATTTCAATAATTTTAATTGAGAATTTATCTCAAAATTGACCAATAATATCATGTCCACTTAGGGGCATCATGTATAAATGTAAAAAGGAATATAGTTTATCCATATATATTTTAATTAAAAGATATTTTAAAAAATATATATATAAAATAATCAAATGCTACCTGTAAATATATCTACAATATCTACTCAAATTATGTATGTATCAAGACAATAAACAAAAAAAATTATAAATTTGAATAAAAAAGGGAAACAGGACGACGAGTTTCTACAACGTACGATAATTAATGTGTGCGTTACTGTACAGATGATTTCTCAAATACAAAACACTCCCACTCTCCACCACAGCAGTTGTAAAAGGGCTCAAACATCTGATAATTAATGCATTTGTATGTGTTTCAAACATCATTCTTCCAAAAACTTTAATTAATGCATTTGTAGTAGTCCATGCACAACTAATTTTCTTTAATCTAAATCCCTAAAATTTGTGTTATTGTTGCCAAAATTTTCAACTTTTCTATCATAATTGAGATTTTTCTCTCTAACTTTTGCTATTTGAAACTTTTCAGTAAATCATTAATAATAACTCTTCCTCGTTAAAGTCTTGATGGGAATAATTTTTTTTTTTTTTAGAAAAAGACCTCATTAAAACCTCAAAAGTAAACCCAATGGGATAAACCCCAAGAAGAAAAAGAGTGCCTATAAAATATATTGATCAAGTAATGTCATCCTAAATTACAACATTGATACACTCGGGGTATCCAGGCCACCAAACAAAATAATTAGAAAGAGATAAAGCAAACTTAGCCAAGGAGTGAGCAACACTATTGGCCATTCTAGGACAAAAATTAAAGGAGATACTATGAAAAGAGTTACAATAAGCAAGGATATCCCTAATAATAAATCCTAGATAAGAATGCTCGATCTTGTGACTGTTAATAGCACGGACCACAATGGCACAATCAGATTCAATGACCACCGTATGATACCCAAGTCTTGAGCACAACAAAATACTGTGATAAACCGCCAAGGCTTCAGCAATAGTAGGGTCCAATAAATGATCCCACGACCACGTACTAGAGGCAAGGACCATGCCATGAAAGTCACGGAATACCGCCCCAGCTCCTGCCTTCTTCGCAACATGGTCAAGGCCAGCATCACAATTAATTTTGACAACACTCTCCACTGGTTTCTCCCAACGATGCACTTTCGGAGTTTCCCTCAAGGACTCACTGGCGGGGAGAGAGCCACCATTGGCATTCAAGTGACGATCTAGAAATGCCAAGCTCCATTCAATAACCATCTGATCAGGAAGCGTAGTCTTCTCATTAACAAATATATTACGCCGATACCAAATACGCCATAAACACACAATGAGTTTTCCAAAGTCAGTTACAGATAAAGAATCTAAGCAATTTAACAAAAACTCATAAATGTCCAGTCCAGTGTAAGGAGGAACAGGCATAATATTACCAACCGCGTATCTAAAGCTACTCAATCTATCACAATTCCATAAAGCATGAAGTGCAGTCTCAGGACCCTTTAGGCAAAAAGGGCATAAGGAAGCAACAGAAATACCTCGATTGCAAATGTTAGAAAAGGTAGGTAGCCAGTTATTAGCACCTCTCCACAAAAATTGCCTCACTTTCCCAGAAATATTTAATTGCCAAATTTTAGTCCATATCACCGAAACTCCATTAGAGCCTGAAGCCTGGCCCATCCCCAACAAACGAATGGCCTGCCAATATCCACTTTTGACGGTATAAAAACCTAAAGAGTCAAAATGCCATATAACACAATCAGTAATAGAAAGATGATTGCGAGGGATAGAGAGAATAGCAGTCGCCTCTTGCAAATTAAAAGCCTCATTGATCAAAACAGAGTTCCAATTACCATCAGGAAGAAGAAGGCTAGAAACCATTGCATCTTCAGGAAGAAAATGATTCAAACAAGACCTATCACCATTCAGGCGGGGGATCCAGCGGTCATGATACACAGAGACATTTTTTCCATCTTTGATAAGCCACCTAGCCCCTGAGAGAAAAAGCTCTTTACCCCATAAAATTGATCTCCAGATGAAAGAGGATTTTTTTGAGCTAGTGGCAGTAAGCACTGAGGTAGTAGGATAATAGAGTGCTTTCATAACCTTTGCAACGAGAGAATCCGGATTAGAATAAAGTCTTGCGACCTGCTTAGCTAACAAAGCTTGATTAAACAAGGCAAGATCTCTGAACCCCATTCCTCCATCCGACTTGTGCCAACAAAGTCTCTCCCAAGTACACCAGTGTAATTTCTGTTTATCCACATTACCACCCCACCAGAATCTAGCACAGAGCCGATGAATTTCTTTAATGAAACTAGCAGGCAGCTTAAACAAGTTCATAGAATAAGCAGGGATAGATTGGATGACAGATTTAATAAGCACCTCTTTCCCAGCAGCAGAGAAGGACCGAGATTTCCAGCTAAACAATTTATTCCAAATACGGTTTTTGAGGGATTGAAAAAGACCTTTCTTACTCTGCCCAATATAACAAGGAAGACCAAGGTACTTCTCATGGCAAACTACCACAGGAACACCAAGAATAGCGGCCATGTCAGCAGCATCACTAGAAGAAATCCGAGAACTAAAACACATGGCAGACTTAGAAAAATTCACAAGTTGACCAGAAGCCTTACCATACCAATTCAGAAGCTGCTTAAAACTGTGACAAGCAAACACTGATGCTTTGAAAAAGAAAAGGCTATCATCAGCAAAAAGGAGATGGGAGACCTGGGGACCAGTATGCCCACAAGAGAGACCCGAGAGTGCGCCATTCACACAATCACGCTGTACAAGAATAGACAAACCTTCAGCACAAAGCAGACAAACCTTTAGTCTAGTTTTAATATATAACTTTCTGTTGGTGTTGTGTGGAAATAAAAGTTAGAAAAAATTCCAATTTTTTCTCGTTTTCTTTGAGGTTCTAGTTTTTTGAGAATTTTACCTCATATTAGTTTTCTAATATTTTTATGATACACAATAAATATAAATATATATTTCACCAGTGATGGAGCTACTCCTGTGAGACAGTAGGCTTAAGTCCCGAGAAATTATAATAGATGGTTATGATTTAATAAATATCCACATCTTAGATATTTTTTTCTTCTATATTTTCCATACATTTTTAAAGTCAAAGTTTCATTGTAAGGGATTTATAATTTATTTATTTTTTAAAAAAATGATAAAATACATTAATAAATTATGTTTAAAATATTTTTGGGTGGAAAGATTTTACCACATAATTTTTGCGGTGATGTTGGTTGATATTATCTTTTGCAGTTGATATTATGCTTTTTATAATTATGTTTTTAGTTGATGTAGTTAATATATTATCGATTTTAGTTGATCAAGTTTTTTTTGCAAAACATTAAATTTTTCTTTAGTGTTAACGACATCTATTGAAACAAATAGTTTAAAAAAAGAAACTAAAAAATTATTGGGAGAAAAATAGCTTATGAAGACCATATTTTTGGAAAAACAAAGTTATAAATTATTGGGAGAAAAATAGCTTATGAAGACCATATTTTTGGGAAAACAAGGTTATACTTTGTTTTAATAAAAGAATAGGACCGTGTAAAAGATAAAAAAATCATTACATATATATTTATATAACAAAAAAACGAATACTCACATTTAATCAAAATTTCTATTTTTTTTAAGATTTAAAACTAAAATAATTTATTCATTTTGAAACATATATTTTCATTAAAAGATATTTTTTTCTAATTTATAAAATAATTAAAAACTACATATAAATATATCTACAATAGGTAACAAAATTACGTGCATACAATGTGGGATATGCAGAGATGATAAACAAAAAATTTATGAACTTTGAATAAGAAATGAAAACACGACGAGAAGTCACTGTCTGCATTACTGTCCCAATGATTTCTCAAATACAGAACACTCAACTCGTCTTCACCATTGCAGTAGTGGGGACTCAAACATCTGATAACGTTAGCTGTTTTAAACACCATACTAATTTTCTTAATGTAAATCACTTATTAGTTTCTAGAATGTCACTATAACCATATTTCAAGATTTCTCTCTCTAACCTTTATTTTTTTTCCAAACTTTTCAATAAATCATTGGTAGATAATTTTATCTAATTCTTCCTCATTAAAGTATTGAGGAGGAATAAATATTGATTCCAAGTTTCTCAAAGTATTTTTAGTCTAGTTTTAATATGTATAACTTCCTGCTGGTGTTGTGTGTAAATAAAAATGGGGTTTTTTCATAAACATATATATTTTTGGTGTTTTATTTTACTTTTTTTATGGTTCCTGATTTTTTTTTTTTAAATATTACCTTAAGTTTTCAAAAATGTTTTTTTTTAAGTTTTATATTTACAAAAATATTGTGTCAATGAAAGAATAATAAGACAATAACTTACTGCATGCTAACATGTTTTTTTAAAAAATCAAAATATATGTGAAAACAACTAAACACTAATTAGACATCAACACAACAACATAACAACTATATATAAACTTAAACAACACAAAAATAACATAAAAAAACTCATATACAATACAGTGCAACCCATTACATTTTAAAAAAACAACATACTGCAATATAATATAAAAAAACAACTTAAATGCAATAAGACAACAACAACATTGAAAAAAAAAACCTAGTTTTTGCACCCAGCCCTCACAAAAAAAAATGCTAATGATTTTGAGCCTCCACTTATGAGTCTTCATGTTTTGAGCCTCCACATTTCATCATTCCTTTTATTTATTTATTTATTTTTTGTGAAATGACGTTTTTTTAAAAGAAAAGTTTTCGTTGTAAGATAAATTATTATTTTTATATTATCCTACACATATGGGAAGTGGTTCAAGAAGGAAAATGAAATTCTTGTGCATAACGATAAGGCAGTACAAGGAGGTAGTGGCTTCAAAGTTTCTCAAAAAACTTATGCAATTCATATGGTTATTTTTCGATTCTTTACCAAGTCTACTCCGACGACAAAGAGCTAGAGAAAGTTGGTGATGAATCAAGAAGCTTTGGGACCAACATGAACGCCATAGATACCAACATGCGTGGTGAAAGGAGAAGTGAATATCTGTCCTTGATCTTCAAAGAGACGAATTGTCTTGAACCAACTATGGAATAGTCTCCTGAAGCGTAAGTCTTGAGGTCCATATGCCATAGAAGCTCATCACCACCATTTCCAACACCACAACACCTCTCCAATGGCTTCAGGCAAAGCTCCAACATTTTTCCCGGTAGAGGAGCAACATTTTTGAGCGAAGGGACAAAGTCGGAAGGTCTGAGCGGCACAAATGCTAGTTTCCTAGTTAGCAGTGTTCGATTCCTCCTTGGGTTCTTTATCGCTGCCTCATCGAAGATAAAATCTAACTGCGCAAGGATGAAGACGTCGTGTAAATGTAAAATAAAAACTTTAAACCGTAGAAAAAAACACCGTGTTATAATATAAGTAATTTTTTCTTAAATTTTAAATTTTAGTGATATACTTAAATTTCTCAATAAAAATTAAGGTGGAAAACTTTCCTTATTCTTTTTCTGTTTTTTGGAAACCCGAACATTAAATCAAAATTTGTAATTGTACTATTACATACATCACCAATTTTCTAACCCATATTCAATGTCCTCGATATTTCCAACTTTCATAAATATATTATTTTGGTATTTCTTTAGTTAAATATCATACAGTTTTAAACTATATTGCTTGCTATCTATAACTTTGTGAATTTGTGAGAGGGGATTAGTATTTTTGTTGTTAATTAATAGTTTTACCTTATTCTTCTTATTATTATAATTTGACAGTATTAATTGGAATATGTATAATTTTGATAATTTGGTCTTCTTTCCCATAAGCAACGGGAATAAAAGGTTATAATTTAAGGGTATATATTTTTTTGTACCCTGTGTTTTGTCGCATTACCTGTTTGGACTCTGTGTTTTGATATATTATTTTTTGAACCTTATGTTTTGTAAAATTGTTAAAATAGAACCCTAAATCCGATTTTGATCAATGATTTCTCAACTAAAATTACAAATAATTTACCAAATTAACAATTTAGAACAAAAATAAAATCATTTTGCTTAAAATTGTCTTGTTATATTTAATTTTTCTTCGTCAAAATTAAGTTTAAATGTTTAAAAAATAATTTGTCAAAACATACGATCCAAACATGACAAAACTCAGCGTCCAATATAAATTCAATGAAATATATCAATACAAGTACAAGCATAAAATAAAAAGTGGTATTTAATTTATTTCTGCAAAGCTGAGGTTACAGAAGCAGACAGTGCAACTTCAAATGGCAGCACAACAATGCCAAATGAATCGTTTCAAAAAGAAGAAAAGAAAAAAAAATATCAAAATAAGTTTAACTGCTGAACTAAAAGAAAAGTTTGATACGACTGATCCCACAAGTTAGTTGCTATCATCCACACCTTGATTGTTTACGAACAAACTTTCTCTTCTCTTAGGAAAACCTGATGAATCTATACCCGGGCTTCTATATTTCAGCTCTGAACTTCTAAAGTTAGGATCAACCGAGGTTGGTCTAGAGTTATGGTCAACAGAAGCTGGCCTAAAGGAGCTGGTGGCACCACCACCGGAGTATCTTGGCGGAGAAACGTACCTTCTCGTCGGGCCCCTAAGGCCACCCCCTCTAAGCTCCATCATATCGGTGTTTCTCGAAGAAGAGTCTATAAAAGATCTGTCTACTCTGTCTCCAGAGCTAGTTGCCCCTAACGGAGCACCAGTTGTGGCACCTGCAGCCGTGGAAGTAGAACTAAAAGGATCGTCTGGTCCCCATGAAGTAAGTGCTTCCTTCTTCTTAGCAAAGAATTGCCACGCTCCAAACAGAAAAAGTACAAAGAACAACACAGGGCTCGTCCAAAATATCGTATTGAACTCCCCTTTATATACTGGAAGGTTAGAGCGATACATGCCCACATAGCCACCACCAAGCCCAACAACGATAAACTTTTCGCGATCGCTGGCTATCAAGGGGATTACCTTATTTCTCTCCCCATCTGATTCCATGTTCTGATAATTCAGGAAAGATGATCTTATGTCATCAAGACCAGCAGAGAAAATAATCCGAGGAGCTCCAACTCTAACATAATGCTGAGATGAAACATTATGAACAAAAATTTTATCTTCGCTGACAATAAGCAAGTACCCCTTTATTGCCTGAAGTGCAAGAGGCTCATTCATGTCGAACTTCTTCTTTGATCTAACCCTGCATTTGAAGTTCATTATATCACCCAACAGCAAAACATGGATAAGATCACCTTCTGATGTAAACCCGTATGCTTTAGAACGCTCCATCACATCGAAGACGTAATTCCGAGCCAGAGAGTGGTTCAAACCTTCACATTCAGATTCCCTGACCTTCATACTTCTCAAATCTAAAGACCCTGCTCCACTCTCCGTCAGGAACAGAAGCCGCTGCTTCAAGAAAGCTAGTGGCCTACTGTTCGGTGTAGTTGAACCATATAGTGTCCCATTCTCTCTGAAAACCCATATCTTTCCGCTAATATCAGTGGCCAAAATGTACCTCATTCTTCCAGCATGATGAACTTCCAAGATTGTTATAGATGCCCCATCTCCTCCATTATCAGGCGATACGAACTTACCAACGTTTTCCATAAACAGCGAGCTCCAATCTTCTCCACTTGATCCCTCCCAAATCCGATGAATCAAGATGGCACCATCTTTATGCCCTGTAACCACATAACTCTCGTTCTTATTAACCGATAAATAAGAAACCATGGCTGTGATGGGCGAGTCAGAGAGCGAATGATGCTGAACCAGAACATCCCCATTTCTCAAAAACACATAAACAGTCCCTCTCTCATCCCCAACAGCGACATACTTACTTAGTCCCTCGTAATCCCTAAATGGCAAGACATTTATACAAGTCGCCTGAGAATCCAATTTCACAGCCGAGACAAACTGAAACCTCTCAGACCAAAAAGGGCTGTACTTCGTCACCGAAACAGCTCCTGATCTCGCCTCATCTTGGATTTTTCCCTTCGCTCCCTCTTTTTCCATTTCTGTAATGGACTTTTTGGCCTCGTACTTTCTCTTTCTTTGATCGTTCTTTTCCTTTTCCAGCTTTAAAGCTTCAATGACAAGATTGTCATCCCCACTAAGTACCCTTTCAGAGGAATCGGATAGCTTAGATTCTAACCTAGCAACTATTTCACTAAGGTTTCTCACTATTTCATCCAGTCTTTGCAATAGATTATGGTGTGGATCCAAGACCAATTCACTCCCAGTTTTGTCATCAGATTCGTGCTCAGACTCGTCTTGGATCAGGACCGAGTTACAACCCACCAAAGCCCGATAAAGAAGTGGAGGGGAAGCTAAAACGAAAAGAAAATAGATCAAAAAGAGCTTGCCTTTGAGGGAATTCGCCATTGAAGAAGCTAATAACTATGGTTTCAGTGCATAGCCATTGTAGCAAAGCGAAAATTGTAGTGGATCTGGGAGTACAGGAGCTATCTCCTCAAGTCCAGTGTAGAATCAATAATTCCATGATTGATCTATATTTGGAGTGAAAACTCAACAGTGTGAGGTATTGACTCAGTGACTCAGTCCTGTACGGAGCACAAATTAGATTCAGATTTAGGGCAAGAATTTTCTGCTCTAATTTACACGAGCGAGGATATCTAGCTAGGGTAATAAAAAATGCAACTTGTTGCAGTAGGACAATTCTATACTTACATTTATGTGCTCCATACCGATGTTGTGACACGTGGAGGATAGAGTAAGAATTGTCCATTTACAAGGGTAAATAGGCCATTTTGTAAGTAATGATAAAGTTATTAAACGCACCGATTTTTTATAACTAGGTTGGGAATAAGGTAAAGAAACACTAGATTTGTATTTACCCGGGTTCGGCCGCCGCACGTGCTTAACATTGCTAAGTAAACCACATCACGTGAAGAAACACCTTTTGCTTTCAAAACAGGGCGCACTTTGGTCCAGATCCACCGCACATTGTATTTTGCTTTAACATTTGTGTGGAAAATTCTCAATTTATTAGGTTTGTATAACACTTAAATACTCAAGTTATTTTTTTAGTTGTATTATATTTTGATACAATTATCAATTTTTATCGTTAAGTTTAATTGTGACACATATATAAAAATACATAATTAAATGAATATTTGTGACGAAAGTACTAAATTAAAATAATATTTGCAGAGAAAGTACATAATTTAAGAGATGTTTACGGCAAAAGTACTCAAGTTATAAATAAATAAATTTCACGACATGTAAGTAGATTTAACGGCGAAATAAAAATTGCATCAAAATATGGACAGGAGATGCTTTCGCCGCCAAAAAATAACTTAGGTACTTAAGTGCTACAAACATAATAATTTAGGTACTTTCGCTACAAATAAAAAAATATATACATGGAAAAAAAAATTCATACATCACACGCCAAATGCTCATTTTTCGTGTGTGGATAGTTATAATTAATTTTTTTTTTATGATGATGGACATTGTAATTATTTAGAATATCTTATAAAATTAATAATTTATTATGTCAAAAACAAGTTTTAAATTGTCTGTTGCACGCATGCATGTTTTTTTTATTCACGTGAAAACAAACCTGTTTTGAACACAAAATGTACGATGTAATCAAGATTCTTCCCATATCTCTTCTACATAAAAAGTGTGTAGATAATGAAATTTTTTGTTTTTTAATGGTTTTTTTTCCATTAACTTTAACGGAATATTGTTATACTTAACATAATATTCTTATATTTAACAGTAGATTGTAAACATGATTTAAACTTAAATAAATAATTAAACAAACTAAAATAAGATATTTTTGAGATATTTTACAATGATAATTATTTAAAAATAATAAAACCATATATTTTATAACATAAATAAAATTTAATTAAACTTAAACTTAATATTATATTATACATATAATATATAATCTTTTGTTGTCACTGTCAAATTCAAAAACTAGAACAAACATAGACAAAAATAAATAAATTAATTAATTAAAATATGATATTTTAAATATATTTTATGATAATTAAAATAATTAAATCATATTTATTTAAAAAATAATAAATGCATATATATATATATATCATTTTTTATCATATAAATTTGTGTGATAGTTTGTTTTATCAAGTGATTTGAGCTCTTTTTCTTCATCAAATTAATCAAAGGACATTGTGAGATATATTAGAAACTAAAAATAATTGATGCATGTATACTACTGTCTACACTATTACTTTTTCTATTATTAATTTCTTTTTAAATATTATTGTATTTTATATATATGTCATGTAGTCATGTAAATATATATATACATTAACGTTGTATTTAGATGTCATATATGTAGAGAATATTGATATAAATATTTATATATACTATAGAATTATAATTCATTATGGGGTAAATACCATTTTGGACCCTCTGTTTTGTAAAAGTTACCGATCGGACCGTGTGTTTTGTTAAATGACAGTTTGGACCCTACATTTTGCAAAATGGAATAAAAGAGTACCATGAGCTTATTTTGGTCAAATAATTTTTCAATATGACAAAAATACCCTTACTTTATTAATTATTGAATTAATCAAATAATTAAAAATAGATTTTAAAATAAAAATCATAAAACTAATAAAAAATCAAATCCCTTATTCTCTAAAACATAACAAACAAAAAACAAAAAAGAATCAAGATCGTCCTTCATCATCATCATCGTCGTCGTCGTCGTCGTCATCATCGTCGTCGTCGTCATCATCATCATCTTCTTCTTCTTCTCTATTATCTTCTTCTTCCATCTTGTTTTTGCAGGAACCTTGCCACAAAATTTGAAGTTGGAGATGGAGGTGAGAACCTTGGTTGACTTGTGGCTGCGAGGACGCTTGAGATTTGCGAGGAGGGTATCTCGGTAGCTTCAGATTCGAGGCTAGTCGAGTTGCGTGGTGGACGCCAAGCTTCCATTCCGACCGGCAAGCTTCTGGGTTCTCTATGTGGTGCTTAGTGTGATAACATTGGGAGGCCAGATTGGCTTGGTTCATGGGTTCTCCAGGGTAAGCTTCCCTTCCGTCGACTTGGCTCTTCAAGTCAACGCCCGCTAGGTGGCCGGCGTTAAGGAGCGCTCTGTCATTAGCTAGAACCCAGGGTCGAGTTCATCGTCCCACAGTCAGCATCAAGTTGTTTCAAATCTGTGTTTAAGATGGAGATCAATGGAGGACAAATCTATGGGTTTGGATTTGAACTTTTCTATCTAAATCTATGGGTTACTTTTAGGGTAGAATTGCAAATCTGAGATGGAGAGGAAGTTTCATTTGATTTCTGGTTTTAGCAAGAAGAATAAGAAGATGGAGGCTGATAGATTGGGACTAAGGTTAAGGTTGATTAAGTTTTGATTTCTTTGGTTATATTTGTTGATTTTAAATTATGTTTAGTGAATATTAAGGCTAATAGATTAGGTTTAAGATTTCTAAATTATGTTTTGATTTATTAATTAAATCTGATTATTTTTGTTAATTTTTATAAAACTATTTATGTTAATTTTTTATTATTTACAATAGCTTTTTAATGATTTTTTTTTATTTAAAACCAATTTAATAAATTTTTTAAAAAATATATATTTTTCATTATTTGTTTAAGAGAAAATACCAGTTTGGCCCGTGTGTTTTTCCTAAATACGTGATCCTGTGTTTTGTTAAATGACAATTCGAACCTTGTGTGTTTACAAAATGGATCAAAATAGTACCTTATACCTAATTTTGGTCAAAATTTTAAATATAATATTTCATTATCAACTCCTCGACCACTTTTTCCACTTCTCAGAACTCATCGCATCACTAACGACCTAAAAATTGATCTTATAATTAAAAATATTTTGACCAAAATCGGGTCTAGGGTACTATTTTGATCCATTTTGTAAAACACAAGGTCTGAATTGTCATTTAACAAAACATAGGGGTCAATCGTGTATTCGGGAAAAACACTTTATTTAATTCATTAATTAATAAAATATGAGGGCATTTTGGTCATATTTAAATAAAGTTTGACCAAAATCTGGTCTAATGTACTTTTTTGTTCCATTTTACAAAACGTAGGGTCTGAATTGTCATTTAACAAAACACAGGGTTCGATCGGTAACTTTTGCAAAACACAAGGTCCAAAACGGTATTTATGATCCCTTCTATTATATATATATATATATTTAAAAACAGTGAACCCGTTTTTATTAAAATCATAGACAATGTTTACAACATTGAAACTAAGCAAACGTGCATTCACTACACCAATAACCCCCTTTTATAATACATGAATATAACGCTAATGAAAAAGTATTATAATAGTGTTAAAAATATGGGTGGCAAACTCACACACTAAAAAAAGGGCGCTAATTTATTTCTGGGAAATAGACTTTTATTTTGCCTTTTTTTTCGCAGGTCTCACTTTACAAGAACTCAACCTCTCTCTCACCTCATCCCGTTAACTCATCTGGGCTCATATTTTCTTCAATTTCTATCGATCCCCTACCGATCCTGATTTCCTTCCCTAAGCCTTGCACTAATCCCCTCCCAGGGAAGACCTGTAAAATCCCAGCTCGGCTTCTGCACCATCGAGTTTCTCAACGACCTAACGACTCTCTTTCTCCATCGCCATTGCTCAGCTCAAGCCATCTCTGCTTCTCGGTCCAGTGAGGTACTGTTAGTAGTATTTTAGTTTTTCTTGTATGTATTTTATAATACGGATGGATATAGCAATATTTGTGTCTGATCCCTCAAATATCCCACCTTGCTTTCATATCTTTTTCCCCCAATAACCCAAAAAAAAAAAAATTCTAAAATGGTTTTTGTTCAGTGGCTGGTTTTTGTTCGAAGAGCTTAGTTGCCTATTCTTTAAAACCCATTCTTGCTTCTTTAAGCATAAAACCCCACCACATTATGCTTTTCAATCTTCATTTGAACTATTAATTTAGTTTCTTGTACTCGATCATATATTAGTAATTTTGAATTTCGGGTTTTGGGTATACTTCTCCTTCTAGATGTGACACAAACATCTCTTCGGGGTGCTTCTAGAAAATACCCTCAGTACTACAATGCTTATTATGAGTTAGTGGTATGTAGAACATGCAACTTCTTTCGTGTGGTGTTGAATTATAATCTCTTAATGTTCGTAGCAAGACAGCAAGGGGAAGAGTTGGTGAGGAATTAAGTATAATATGTGGGCATGATGGAATTGCGAGGATAAAATATAAGTGTTGTTTCTTCTTACTCGAATTTCTGTTAGTCAGTGGTACAGAGTGCTGGTGAGTTCATTGACCTTGATAGAGTTGTAATGAATCTATGACAGTGTTAGCTAGTTATGGCTTGTTAGAGGAGTAGTGCTTTTGTGGACCTGAAGCTTGTCTTTTTCCAACCCTTTTACTAAACATAGTCTTTGGGTGATCATGTACTCTCTGGTTTTGAGTTTACTGGTGATGTTTCTGTATAGCAATTTCATTTTCAACTTCAGTTGATTGTTTTCATTATTGTATTCAGAGTGCAGGAGTGCAGTTTTCCCAAAGGCCCTCTGCAGTCACCACAAATCATTAGTAGCTAAATTTTGCAAAATAAAATGATTGAAACTTTATTTTTAGCTACCAAAAAATTAGTAGGTAAATATTTTTTCTTTGCTACCAAAATAAAATTGTAGCAAATAATACATAAAGTTTTCAATTATATATTTAGGCACAAATAGATTTAGCTACCAAAAGAAAATTGGTAGCTAAAATAATAAATTAGCTACTAATAATTTTGGCAGTAGAATTAATTAGTCTTATTATTTTAGAATTTGCAACTAAATTATTTGGCTACCATAATTTAGTAGCAAAATATTACTAATTGCTACAAATGATATTTGGTAGCTAAAAAATTTGTAGCTAAAAGTTTTTTTTTTTTTTTTTTTTTTGGTAGTGTCAATTGGTTTCCATGCATAAAATAGTCAGTTGGTTTTCCAGAGCAACATTGTTATTAGTATTAAGTTTCTGAAATAATGTTTATTTTAGTAGCTGAATTTAAGATAGAATGAGCGGGAATGATGGTGATTATGAAAATGATGATTTTTTTGGACATTTGAGTTGGAATATGTTTCTTTATGTTAAGTTTGAACCATTAATGAATATAGTTTATGATTTTAAGACTCGTAACAAGTAATTTCATGAATTTTATGGTTTTATTGTATCATTTAATTTTAATTTTGTATTAATCTTTTAGGTGTTGATTATATTCTTTTGGTTGTGAATCAAATTGGCAAGGAGCATTGCAAAGTTAATTAACTTGATTATTAATAGCAAGAGGTACGGAAGTATGTTCTCTTAACTCTTTTATTAATATCATATAAATGTTAGAGGAGTTTGAATATGTTAAATATTCATTCATAGAGAAGTAGGTTTTAAGATTAAAATTGTGTGTTGCGGTGATATAAGGATGAAAACTTATTATGTGTTGTTTGAATTTTTTTACTTGGTATTGATAGATGGTTAGGTAAGCTTTTATATGGGAAATGATGTCAGATTTTATCTAGAATTATAAGCTAACATCTTCTTACAAATAAATTGTGTTTGCTTGAATTGGTTTGATTATATTGATAGATATCTCGCCTGGGGTGTGAATAAGGGTAGTTTTCACGTCCCCAACCTTAGGGTTTGAATAATAAAACACTATATATATGAGTTGTGATTGGGAAAACGCATAATCTAATAATTCCTCCATGAGTTCTAAGTCAAATATAATTTCCCAAAACATCATAAATATAATTACCCAAAACAATAGCTTGGTTTCCCTCCCCTGTCATTTGAGTAAGCATTTAAATAAATAATTGTTTCAATGACTATGTTTAAGGGCCCTAATACATAGGAAATGTGTACTTTGATCATTTTGACTTATAGATATGGCACAAGAATCAGGTTGTATTTAGTTGAACACACATAATAATCCCAACTAAAGCATACAAGAACTCCAAGTTTCCAAAGCATGCCTTCCCATTCAAGAGTGACTTCACAAAGAGTTGAGCATGAGATCTATTTTATCTATTCTTTTGAACAAATTATCACACATATTCAAAGACATCCCTGATATGATTGATATTTGAAAAAATGTGCCATTAATATCTAGTACAGTAGCTTTCAAATGATTGTAAAATTGCAAGCAAAGATGAAGAACACACCTACATAAATTCAGAGAAGTCAAAAAAGAAAATTTATAACAAGTCCTGATCTTGATCCTCATTTTAGTAGTTCATAATTTAGTGACTCATTCATATTAATTCGATTGAATCCCTCCATTTGTTCTCTTCATTCCCATTTAGATAAAGACTTAAATACACTGCATAGCTTCAATTTTTCCATTGAGAATGTAACAATAAAATATGTAAAAATATCAGAACATGATGTCTAAAGATTTTGCTACTAACAGTAGGACATTATAAATATATAATATTGTTTAAAAGTAGTGTTTGAGAGAACTTAATCCATTAATTCAACTCAGTTAATAATGAACATTAACAGAAAAGCTTCCACTATAAATTAACACCCCCATCACACACATAAAAGGAAAAAAAGTAAAAGATGCATGACCAATCATTAATTACATTTATATGTACATATATATATAATAATGTCTCTACACAAGTTGATCATTATTGACAAAAACCATCTCCTCATATGTAATAATAATATATAATAGTACATGAGCCAGAAATGAGTTTAGGACTCATGAAAGAGAGATTACTACATACCAAATTAGAAACTTCCCTTGTTTTGTTTTTCTTTCTTCAGCCTAATTAATTATCTCTGTTAGTAAGTACTAATAAAAACTCAAAGCAAGTAGCAAACTTTAACCCTAATAATAGGAAAAATAGAAGATCAAACCAAAAACCCCCCAAAAAATGAAAAACTTTCTAGCTAATAAATATATTATCTTGTTTGAACGATGTTGACCCTGATTTTGGTCAAATGACACGGACAAAAATGCTTGATGTGGACAAATATGTTGAAATGAAGATAATGACAAAAACAGTAAAGCACACAAGAAATTATAGTGGTTTGGCCCCAGAATCTGGTAATAACCTACGTCCACTTGAGCTGTTATTGATATAATATTTCAAAGGGGTGATCAAAGAACTAGGGTTCAATGAGTTTTACCAACCTCTCAAGAACAAAACAATATATTAAATATGATAGCTCTAATACACTCGTAAAACTCTAATCTCCAATAATTAGAAAACCAAAAAGTCCATTCCTTGAGCTATCTTTCTCTATTTATAGGCTTAAGGAAGATTACATTAATTTGTTACAGATATTCTTTCCTAAATAATCGAATATTTAGGAAATCATGGGAGATAATTTCGGATATGTTTATAACTGCATAAGATTTTCTCCAAATATAGCGAGTATACAACCAAGCTGGTCATATATAAAGATTGAGCGTTGCGACATAGACATCTTTCTGGTCGATGGCCGAACAAGATTTCTGCCAGATGTCAGCCACGTGTACTAAACGTCTTCCATGTCATCCATGCCTGTTTTTTGGATGACATTTGCCCCCCAAGTTTGTTTAATGCAACCAGCAATAAAGAAACTTTAGGGAAACAACCGTTCATATGCCCCACGAAATCTGTCAGAATCCTCGTGCGTTTTTTAAAACCGTGACATAATTATGTCTAATCAAGCCTTTTCGGTTTTCAAGAAATCAATTCGACGGATTATACACTCCCCCACGTTTTGAAAATGGGAAGTCATGATTACCACTTTTTGCTATACTTCAGCCTCTATAATTAACTTCTTTATCTTTCTTATAATTCTTTACTCACCATTCCAATCAAGAACTTCAAGAACTTTGCCTCAGAGCCCAGAATTTCGAAACCATTCAGATGTCCTGCCGAAGATCTTTCCAACTCAAAATTTTTATTTTTCTGAATCTCCATCTTTGCCCAGGTAATCACTTAGTCTTTTAAACTCTTCATGATGCCATGCATGCTGTTACTGTGCTTTGTGATTTCCTGCGTTTTTTGGGTAGAATTTTATGAGGATTTTGTATAAACCATCTGATGCTTGGTAGGAGAGTGTATTTCTGCTTTATATAAGTTAGGAGCTAGTTCGATAGTAAGGATCATAGGTTTAGGGCGTAAGATCGACGTAAAAATTCAATCTTTAAGCTAGGTTAAAAAACTGGGTTTTTTCTCGCCCTTTAGGAGTTGAAAAAGTTCTTTTTCCTTTTTGATCCGTTTTTCAAACTTCTAGCACCAAACTTAGTGTATGGGTAGGATGCTGGTGGTCAATAGACGCGAGCAACGTTATCCCAATCTCCCACGTAACTCCGCAGGCTATGTGTCTTATCTCCTCCTTTGTCTGTTTGCAGTTCATATGCAAGACCCTTGGGGAGGAGAAAGACCCATTGAAGACGACCTCCTAGCTCAGTTGCTTGAAGGCGAAGAAAACCCCTCTACTCTGATACCAGATATCCCTTTCTCTCGCCTTAGCCCAAACCCTTCTCCAGTTCCAACCCAAAGAATGGCTCGAACAAAAACAAAAGCTCAAAAAGGAAAATCCCTAACTCCTCATGCCAGCCTACTGCTGATGCCCCCTCGACCAGTGGTCGAGGTGAAAATGTTCCTGATGCCAATGTACAAAGGCATGCCCATCCTCGACACGCTGCTCAGCCAGATGTCGAGTGGCATGTTGTTCCCCAGAGTAGAGTGACGATCCGGATGATCGCCAACTACTTAAATAAGTATAAACTGACAGGGGTGACCCTGGTCAGACCTTCAATCGATCAGAGGGCCAACCTGCCAGGCGGGGCCTACAGCGCCTGGTCGCGGTTTCATATTGAGGTAGGTGCCACTTTGCCTCTTCACTCGTTCTTTCAGGGGGTGGCAAATTACTTTGGAGTTTCCCCCTTTCAAATCACCCCAAATGGATATAGAATGCTGGCCGCACTCTATATCCTTTACAAACTCAAAAAATGGCCAGAGCCCACTCCCCACGAGGTCAACTTTCTTTTTGACCTTAAGTCCAACCCTAACCAAGAAGGCACGGGGTTTTTCCATTTTTGCCATCAAGAAACTGGGCGCACTTTCGTGTTCGACACTACTCACATCTCCAATGTGGGGAGGTATCATCAGGAATACTTCCTTACTCACGACTTAGCCGCAGACAACTTGGCCTTCACCCGAGGAGGTAAAAATTCTTACGTCACTAGCTTCTTCGCTTAGTGTTTTTCTGCCACAATGTCTTAACATTTCACTGTGTTCCAGGCCCATGGTTACATCCAATCCCAACTCCCGGGATGGAGTCAAGGGCGGCTCTCTTAGCCAGCATGCCGAATGCTGATAAGACTGTCAAAAATTTAGTTACTGAGGTTAACCATAGGCTGGTCGGCCTCTGGAATCCCCAACCAGCGACGAGCGAACCTTCGGCGGGAAATGCCCAAGCTGAAGTGGAACCCGAGCAGCAAACCCAAGTGTCTCCTTCGCGGAGGAGACCAACTGGGGTTACGATCAGGGAACCTGCCGTCCCTCGTCGAGCAGAGAAACCCTTGGCCCCCGAGGGCAAAGGAAAACAAAAGGCTGCCGAGCCTACTGAACTTTCTGACAACTCGTTGGATGAAAACGGTATAATAATCTCGCTTTTAAATCATTTGCCAATTTCCTCTCATCTATTTGATGGGGATGGCAACTTTAAGAATGCTCCCTCCTTAAATCCAGATTTCTTCCAAGAACTAGGTAGTTCAGTAAATAATGTAACGACCAGTAGTTGTAGCGCGGGTACTTTACTTGTAATCCTTTTACTTTCATTCTTTTATCCTGCATGACCATTTAGTCTTACTGCTTGTGTTACTTCCTTTTGTGCAGGTATGGACTCCGAGGATGTTTTTGAGCATTACCAGGCTGCCGCTGCCTCTTCTGTCCCGAAGAAGGATAGCAAGAGGGATCGAGGGGAAAGTAGCAAGACTCCCTCGAAGAAGGCTCGAACAGATGATGTTCCAGCCACTGCCCCCTCAAAGAAGAACTCACCACCTCCGCCCTCCACCGAGCAGACGACTCCCACTCCTGCTAATCCACAACCTTCTTCTAAGGCTGCTGACAAGGAGGCATTGGACACCTCGCCTGAAGGCTCCCTGCCCAGCTTCATGGTCGACTCAGCCAGGGAGAGGATATATAAGCTCTCAAAGCACAGACGCAGCCAGGCCGCCATTACTGAAACTACCTCAATGAAGGTTGATCAAGTCATCAACAGAGGGCTGAACGAGATAGTTAGTATAAGTTATCTCCTGTTTACTTTATCATTTATTTCTGATTTCTTGTTCTTACTTTATCTTATTCTCTGTCTTCAGGGGCTACTAACTTTAACTGCTGGCTAGCACCGTGTTGGGGCGTTGGTTTCTCGGGGACAGAACTTTGACTCCAGGATTGCCGAGACTAAGCAAGCATTTGAGGCTGACTACAACAAGCTGCTCGAGGAGAATAAGGAGCTGTCCAAGCAACAAGAACAACTGCGCGAGGACAAAGCTACTCTCACCAAGGAGCTTTTGGACGCCCAAGATGCCCTAAAGAAAGCCAATGAATCTAGAGAAAAACTCAGGGAAAGTGCCAAGCTCAACACTCAAGCATGTAATCAGCTTGAGCTTGATCTGATCGCCAGCAGGCAGGAGACGAGGGATCTTGAAAAGTGAGTGCAGGAGCTCGAGGAGGACGGGGCCAAGAATTTGAAGAAGTATAAGGAGGCCACTCATCTTTGCTTCTATGAATTCTGGAAGCACAACCGGGAGGCTAATTTCAACTACCTGTCCGAGCGTTTTAAGAGGACTCTGATGGCGCAGTGCGCCATCCGGCTGGAAAAAGAAGAAAAGGCCAAAGTGCCTGCCTCCCTAGAGATCTCCTTAGCAGGGGGGATTGATGGTGCTGATGCTGACCAAGGCACTCCTCCCAACCCTCCGGCTCCTTAAGAATTTTTCCTCTTTTTTCTTTTTATTTCGTTTTCATGGCCCACGGGTCGCGTTGTAAAGACAATTTGTTTTTATTGCTGCAATTGCAGCTTTTTATATTGCTGCAAGGGCAGCTTTTTACTTTTAATTAAACAATTACATCCAAGCAGTACTGCTCGCGGTGTAAAAGAATGCCTTTTGATATTATAATATTTATGTCTATTATAACATCTGTTCGCATGACCGAACTTAGCATAGTACTTTGGCTTGATTTAACAAAATAGAAATTTTGAAAAATACTCTAAGTACAGTAGCATGCTTTCACTCATTTTGCTCATGTGTTTACATACCTCTTGGTATGCTTTGCTATCGATGTACCTTATATGCCCCCCAAGTGATCGAGGAGCTTTAGGAAACGTAACACTTATGCGAACATTACTGCTCGGTAGGAAACGTAACACTTATAATACAGCAAAACAACACACGTAATGAACAAATACTTGTAAAATAAATTTACAAAGGTTGGCAAGAATGACTGGCTGAGCACAGTCCCTTATAATTGTCGTATTAAAAATGGACCAAACATGTCTTTACGAGTGATCTTAAAAAGATCTTACACTTATAAGCGATTAGCCATACAACGTGGCTAACCCTTTTTCAAAACTTGTAAAAAGTACAAATTAATACAAGCTAGTCCTTTAAAAAGGGTTGCTTAATGATAATTCTTGCGCAGGTGTTCTCCGTTAACGAGATCTCCATTTAAGCGTGCAAGTTTGTATGTGCTTGGATGAAGGACTTCCTCAATCTGGTAAGGTCCTTCCCAGTGTGGTCCGAGCACTCCAGTAGTTGGGTCGCGGGTGTTCAAGAAAACTCGTCGTAGTACTAGGTCTCCGACGTTGAATTTCCTTTCTTTCACTTTCAAGTTAAAATACCGGGCGACCTTTTGCTGGTACGCAGCTACTCGGAGTTGGGCTTTTACCCATTTCTCTTCAAGTGAGTCTAGGGACTCATCATCAATTGGCTATTATGTTCCTGGTCGTATGTAATTCGTCAGTGTGAGGGGGGATCTATCTCGACGGGCAACATAACTTCATACCCGTACGCTAAGGAAAATGGGGTATGACCTGTCGCTGTTCGATGAGAAGTTCTATACGACCAGAGTACTTCAGGCAGCTGTTCTGGCCATGCTCCTTTAGCGTCTTCAAGCCTTTTCTTCAGGGTATCTTTGAGTGTTTTGTTCACTGCTTCGACTTGCCCATTTTCTTGTGGGTGTGAGACTGAAGAAAAGCTTTTGACGATTCCATGCCTTTCGCAGAAGTCTGTGAATAAGTCGCTGTCAAACTGGGTGCCGTTGTCTGAGACAATTTTTCGAGGCAAACCATACCAGCAAACAATGTTATTGATGACAAAGTCAAGAACTTTCTTGGTCGTTATGGTAGTGAGCGGCTCAGCTTCGGCCCATTTGGTGAAGTAGTCGACTGCTACGACTGCATATTTTACTCCACCATTTCTCGTTGGCAGGGATCCAATCAAGTCTATACCCCATATTGCGAAAGGCCAAGGACTCTGCATTTTGCTTTAACTCGTTGGGAGCTGCGCATGGGATCTTGGAAAATCTCTGACACTTATCGCATTTTCGCACAAACTCCATTGAATCTTCGTTCATAGTTGGCCAGAAATAACCCTGCCTCAGAATCTTTTTTGACAAGCTCTGCCCCCCAGCGTGATCCCCACAGAAGCCTTCATGTACTTCCTTCATTAGTTCTTTAGCCTTTTCCAGTGTAATGCATTTGAGTAGTGGCATGGAGTATCCTCTTCAATAAAGGACACCATTGACCAGTATATACCTAGCAGCCTGTCTTTGAAGGGCTCTGGCTTTGTTTCTATCTGCTGGTAGTACACCATTTGTGAGATACTCCAAATATGGTTCCATCCATGTATCCTCCATCCGGATTTCCATATTAATTTCGTCTGCTCGTATGCTCGGTTCGCATAGTCTCTCTACTGACACTATATTCAAAGTGTCAGCGTCTTTCGCACTTGCGAGTTTGGCTAAGGCATCTGCGTTTGAATTCTGATCTCGGGGAATTTGCTGGAGGGTATACTTCTCGAATTGCGCCAACATATCTCTAGTTTTGTTTAAGTAGGCCACCATTTTGAGGCCCCATGCTTGAGACTCCCCTAAGACTTGATTCACTACCAGCTGTGAATCACTGTAGATATCAAGCACCTTTATATTCATGTCTTTGGCTAACCTTAGTCCTGCGAGGAGTGCTTCATATTCGGCCTCATTATTCGATGCGGTGAAATCGAACCTAATAGCGCAATGAAATCGATGCCCTTCCAGCGTTATCAATATCACTCCTACTCCTGTGTGAGATTCATTGGACGATTCGTCCGTGAATAACTTCCACGAAGGAGCTTTGACTAGGGGCTCAGGCGCACTAGGTTTTTCGCACTGCTCGTTATCTGGGAGCTCAGTGAATTCAGCGATGAGGTCAGCCAAGACTTGTCCTTTTACTGCTGCTCGCGGTGAATATGTGATATCGTACTGCCCGAGTTCGACTACCCATTTTAATAAGCTTCCAGCCGCCTCTGGCTTTTGCAGAACTTGTCGAAGGGGCTGGTTAGTTAAGACTGTGATGGGATGGGCTTGGAAGTAAGGACATAACTTCCTTGATGCCAAGATTAAGTAATTGGCTAACCTTTCGATTGGAGGATACCTCAATTCAACCCCGATTAACCTCTTGCTTACATAGTAAACCGCCTTTTGTACGCCTTCTTCCTCTCGTACTAGCACCGCACTGGCAGCAAATTCGGTGATCGCCAGGTAAATGAACAAAGTTTCTCCGTCCATGGGTTTTGATAAAATAGGAGGTTGTGCCATGTGGGCCTTTAAGGCCTGGAAAGCTTGTTCGCAGTCTCCTGTCCATTCGAATTTCTTGTTGCCTCTAAGTAGATTGAAGAAAGGGATGCATTTATCCGTCGACTTGGAAATGAATCTACTTAGTGCGGCAATTCTTCCAGTTAAACTTTGCACATCCTTGATTTTCATTGGCGATTTCATGTCGATCAGGGCTTTTATCTTGTCGGGGTTGGCCTCGATTCCTCTCGAATTAACAATAAACCACAAAAATTTCCTTGATCCTACTCCGACGGAACATTTGAGAGGATTTAATTTCATCTGATATTTGTTCAGAACGTTGAAACACTCTTGTAAATCCTTCACATGTCCTTTTGCTTTTTTTGACTTTACCAGCATGTCGTCCACGTACACCTCCATGTTTACTCCGATCAACTCCTTAAACATGTGGTTAACCAATCGTTGGTAAATCGCACCAGCATTTTTCAGTTCGAAGGGCATTACTTTATAACAGTATAACCCTGTATCGGTCCGAAAGCTAGTGTGATCCTCGTCAGGGGGATGCATACTAATTTGATTGTATCCTGAGTATGCATCCATGAAGGAGAGGATCTCATGTCCTGCAGTTGCATCGACCGAGTAGTCGATCCTTGGGAGTGGGAAGCAATCCTTTGGGCAGGCTTTATTGAGGTCTGTGAAATCCACACAGGTTCGCCATTTGTCGTTAGGCTTGGGAACTAGTACCGGATTAGAGACCCACAATGGATAAAACGCCACCCTGATGAACCCATTCTCCTTCAGTCTCTCGACTTTCTCTTTTAAGGCTTTCGATCTATCCTTATCGAGAAGCCTTCTTTTCTGTTGCACGGGTGGAAAACTCTTGTCAACGTTCAGGACATGGCTGATAACTGCAGGATCTATCCCAGCCATGTCTTTGTGTGACCAGGCAAAAACTTCCTGGTTCTTTCGCAAAAATTCCACTAGTGCATGCTTCGTGGTAGCTTCTAAGTTTTTCCCAACCTTTACAACTCTGGTCGGGTCTTTTTCGTCAAGTTGGACCTCTTCCAGGTCCTCGATGGGTCCAACATCTTCCTCAAAATCCCCAAAGTGAGGATCTAAATCCCTATCCTCACTTTGGGCAACACCCTATTTAGTGACTCCATCACCAGATTGGGCTTGTGTATCAATAGCCATCTGCAACCTATCTGGGGGAGTGCTCTTCGACGTTCCTTTCTTCGCCTTTGTAACTGAGGCATTGTAGCACTCCCTTGCTTCTCTCTGATTTCCCAACACGCGTCCTACCCCTGCGTCTGTCAGGAATTTCATGGCCAGGTGCCATACTGAGGTGACGGCCCGAAGATCAACCAGTATGGGCCTTCCAATAACAATATTGTACGCCGAAGGACAATCAACTACTATAAAAGTAGCAAGTAATGTCCTGGTAGCAGGCGTTGTACCTGCTGTAACTGGAAGTCTGATTGACCCTGCTGGGGCGAGTCCCTCGCCAGAGAAGCCGTAAATTGTTTGGTTGCAGGGCTCCAAGTCCTTGACGGACAACTTCATGCGTTCTAGCGAAGATTTGTACATGATGTTCACTGAACTTCCTGTATCTACTAGTACTCTTTTCACCATCATGTTGGCGATTTGAACGTCCACGACCAAAGGATCAGAATGTGGGAACTGGACATGCTGGGCGTCGCCATCAGAGAAGGTTATCTCACCATCCTCTGACCGAGCCTTCTTCGATGCCCTGTCCTCCACAGTCATCATCTCGATGTCCTGGTCATGACGTAGGGTCCGAGCATATCGTTCCCTCGCCTTTCCACCGCTTCCCGCGAGGTGCGGGCCTCCGCAGATGGTGAGTAAAGTGCCAACTACGAGGTCAGGCTGCAAAGGTGGCGAGCGTTGGCGTGTGGGCACATGCTCGTTGCCACCTGGAACCTCTCGTTGGGAATTTCCCGAGGCCCGTACATATCTTCTCAAGTTTCCTTGTCTAATAAGGAACTCGATTTCATCCTTTAGCTGGTTGCATTCATTTGTATCATGTCCGTAGTCGTTATGGTAACGACAGAACTTGGTAGTGTCTCTCTTCAAAATATCTTTTCGAATGGGAGCAGGTTTTTTATAAGGCACACTGGAACTCGTGGCCTGATACACCTCTCCCCGAGACTCAATAAGGGCAGTGTAGTTAGTGAACCGAGGTTCATAACGATTACCCTTGGCTCGTTTATTGTCAGAGGTGGAAGGCTCATTATGTGGCCGTTTCCCCCCATTCTTTCCATTTCCATTGCCGTTCCCATTACCTTTATCGTTGCCGTTGGGTTTTGACCCATTAGCGTCTTTGGCGGGCTCAGCAGTCCCCTTATCCTTGCCTGGGGGCTTTCCTTCACTGGCTATGGAATCTTCAAGCTTGATGTATCGATCAGCTCGATCCAAAAATTCCTGGGTAGTCCTGACTCCATGCTTTCTGAGGCTGTTCCAATGAGGCGTGCGATGCTTAACTCCTGTTGTTATGGCCATCATCTTGCCTTCGTCTCCCACTGTTTTAGCTCCTACAGCTGCTCACATAAAATGCTGGACGTAATCCTTTAGTGGTTCTCTGTCTTGCTGGCGTATTTCGACCAACTGGTTTGCCTCAGTTGGGTGCACACGACCCGCATAGAATTGTCCGTAAAATTCTTTTACGTACATCTCCCAAGAAACAATACTTGCAGGAGGGAATTTGAAAAACCACTCATGTGCAGCATCAGAAAGTGTTGCAGGGTAGATCCTGCACCGGGCGCCTCCGGACACTTTCTGGATGTCCATTTGTATCTCAAACTTGTTGACATGAGATACTGGGTCACCATACCCGTCAAAGTTTGGAAGTGTAGGCATCTTAAACTTGCTAGGAGTTTCTGCCATAGCTATCCTTTGAACGAAATGAGTGCCCTTTCTCCTATCGTGATTGATATAAGACTTTCTTCCCCCGACCAGTTGTTGCACTGCCTGGTTGAGGGCATCTATCTAGGCTTGTACGACGCCAGGAATCACTGGAGCCTCTGCTCCTGGAGGAATGTACTCATCGTGTCGTTCCCTACTATCGTTGAGTACATCTCTTAAATCCTCGTCTCTTCTCCGCTGCTCGCTAGCTCCGAGCCAGTTAAAGACGTTATTATGTCTAGGCTGCCCCCCCAGCATCACGTCTTTCGGGTTGGTCATCCCTAGGTGGTGGGCTTCTGCCCCCACCTCTTTCTTCATTTCTCCGATCGGCGTTTCCTCTGCCTGAGTCGGCCTCATTATAACCATGGCCATCTCTGAACCTCGACTGGTCGTGGTGGGATTGACTGTTCCTTCGGTTGCCTCCTCGGGCTGGAACGTCCCGAGCGTTAGAGGGTGGCCTGCGTTGGTCGGTGGGTCCCCGTGCATTGTCATGCCGTGGGGGGCCCCGGACTGCAGAGCCTGTCTCCGAGTTCCTTCTGTTACCAGAAGGACGCTGCCCTCTGCTCGGTGGGTTCAGCTTTTTTCCCTTATGGCGTCTAGGACTGCAGGGCTGCTGCCCGACCCTATTCTGCCTTGACTGTAGGGGATTGCCGCGATCAGCCTAGGATGGAGGCTGTGCTTCAGGATCCCTTAGAGGGACATCGGCCTGAGGCATTGGTGGTTTCTCGGGCCTTTGGGGGCTCGAGGGCTAGATCGGCGGGCTAGGATTAGGGCCCCTTTGGGGTGGCCCATTTGAAGGTTGATCAGGCTGCGATGCAGGTGCAGCCTGATTCCTAGCCAGCTGTAGGGCTGCTTCGAGGGCTGCCATGGCCTCCCTCTGGCGACGGTCCATCTCCGCCTGCCTTTCACTCAGTTCCAGGCGTTGTCGCTCAATCTCTTGTTGTTGCCGTGCCATAATCTCGGCAGCACTTTCCTGGCTGGCCCTCAGATTGGCCAGTTCGTCCTGCAATACCCCCAGGGTATTCTTCACCATCTCAGAATCTAGCTCTTCCTCATCGAATTCCAAATGCGGCTCATCTTCAGTCATGTTTGGAGGAGGAGGCGGTTGAGATGGTGCAGCGCTGGCCGCCTGTCCAGTCTTCTTTATTGTTTTCGCCATTGAAACTTCAACAATATTATATCAAGCTCTCAATGAAAGCATCAGAATGTTGACCCTGATTTTGGTCAACTGACACGGAATCAAAAATGCTTGATGTGGACAAATATGTTGAAATGAATATAATGACAAAAATAGTAAAGCACATAAGAAATTATAGTGGTTCGACCCCAGAATCTGGTAATAACCTACGTCCACTTGAGCTGTTATTGATATAATATTTCAAAGGAGTGATCAAAGAACTACGGTTCAATGAGTTTCACCAACCTCTCAAGAACAAAACAATATATCAAATATGATAGCTCTAATACACTCATAAAACTCTAATCTCCAATAATTAGAAAGCCAAAAAGTCCCTTCCTTAAGCTATCTTTCTCTATTTATAGGCTCAAGGAAGATTACATTAATTTGTTACAGATATTCTTTCCTAAATAATTGGATATTCAGGAAATCATGGGAGATAATTTCGGATATGATTATAACTTCATAAGATTTTCTCCAAATATAGTGAGTATACAACCAAGCTGGTCGTATATAAAGATTGAGCGTTGCGTCATAGACATCTTTCTGGTCGATGGCCGAACAAGATTTCTGCCAGATGTCAGCCACGTGTACTAAACGTCTGCCATGTCATCCATGCCTATTTTTTGGATAACAAACGAATTTTACCATGATCCTCCACCACCTAATAAACCAGCCCAATACCCAGTTGGGTTTCCTTGCCCCTTAGTCTAGTGATCGTGAATAACTTTAGTACCATTGCTTGAAATTGCTTGTTTCAAGTCCCCAAAAGGAAATAAGATAGTTCCACCATTATTATCATGATGATCCTGAACTTGATGAACCACTAAACATGAGATTAACTTGCATTCATTACCATTTTCTTTTATTTTGAAACATTTATTTGATTGCTGCTTGGACAAAGTTTTGATGCAAACTTACACCATTGAAAACTTGCCTTAGAGCTTCATACGTCGATCACCGGTATCTCAACTCAAATTTTAATATTTCGGTGTTAATTTTTCAAATCCTCATCAGATTACTTGTATTTTCCAAGATCAAGAACATCCCTTTTGAGGAAAGCTGTTATCTTCTCTTAATTATTAACTACCCAAAACAGTAAATATAAAGCTAAATATTATGAAACTTTCTGTATTTTGTGAATTAATAATGAACAGATAAGACTAAGCTTTCATATATATAGGCAGGTAAGGTAGCCTTGATCAATTACAATGCAAAACATAAAGCATGTGAACCAAATCTAACAACACCTTTAGATTTTAAGAACAAATTAACTCTAAAAAACTATAGCAGCTGGCATAACTAAACAACTCAAACAGTTTAATAACCTTGTATATATACTCAGAGTCATTACAGTGCTCAATAAAATATGTTAATATATATAAAAATTTCTGGTTATTTAATTTATATACAAGTTCGAGAGTAATAAGAAGAGAGAGTTTTACAGAGAAAGAAGACAGTTGATCAGAGTTTATATTATTGTTAAACTTTATAAATTTGTTAGTAATAGAAAATTTTGAACTTTATAAAATTTGTTCAAATAAATAAAATCAACACTAACTTTAGAAATTTGTTAGTAATAGAAAATTTTGAAAAAACAGCAACAACCAAAGGCATATTCTTTATTTATAAATGAAGTGGAGAGAAGTGTAATTAGTTGGAAAATGAAGATGATTTAAGTTTAAATTAGCTTAATTATTTATTATTATTATTATTGTTTATGTTATTTGATCGGTAAAGAATAAACTTTATAAAGTTTATAATATTATTGTTAAACCAAAAAAATGAAAACTTTCTAGCTAATATATATAATCTTGTTTGAACGAATTTTACCATGATCCTCCACCACCTAATAAGCCAGTCCAATACCCAGTTGGGTTTCCTTGCCTCTTAGTGAGGTGATCATGAATTGCTTGTTTCATGTCCCCAAAAGGAAATAAGAAAGTTCCACCATTATTATCATGATGATCTTGAACTTGATGAACCACTAAACATGAGATTAACTTGCATTCATTACCATTTTCTTTTGTTTTGAAACATTTATTCATTGCCTTTATATGGGAAATGATGTCAGATTTTGTACAGAATTATATATTATCTTCTTACAAATAAATTGTGTTTGCTTGAATTGGTTTGATTATATTGATAGATATCTCGCCTGAGGTGTGAATAAGGGTAGTTTTCACGCCCCCAACCTTAGGGTTTGAATAATAAAACATTATACATATGAGTTGTGATTAGTTTTTTTTTATATCTATGCTTATGATATGCAGATGGATAAAACTTGGATCCATCTTAACCGGTTAGCAAATAAAATTATATAGTTTAAGTTTAAGTTTTGGAATTTTATTATTGAAGTATCCTTCAAAATTGTAGAGCGACAAAGGAATATGAGAGAAAAGCTAGGGAGTTTGTGAAGACTGAAGTAATGAATGTCGATTTTCCGAATAAGATTCTTTGTCCATGCAACAAATGCCAGAATCTAAGAAATCAACTTTCGGATGAAGTTGTAGATGTAATGACCCAACTACTCTAGACTTTTGGACCATTAACGAAACTATACATACTAATCCTTAATAAAACTTACATTGTGAAAATACCATAACTTTATTAGGAAACTTGTAAAAATAAGAGTTACTTGCATAAAATATCAAGTAGGATATGGGATCCCATTGTTTTAAAAACAAAACATAATTTAAAATAAAAAGGAGTTACATAGCAAGTGCGAAAAAATACATGTAAAACCATAAAAACAATACTACATCCTCGAATATCGAACTCTCGACTCCTTGAAATCCATTCATCACCGATACACAATCCCCAAGCATCCACAAACCTTACCGCCACTATAGCTATTTTTCTGCACATATAAACAAAAAGGAATGAGCCTAATTCCCAGCAAGGAAAATCTACCACATAGTTCATATACATAAATTTCATAAGAAACATAAAAACATAACATAACATACATTACACTTATATCATACACACACTATAATGGCCATTATTACTTGGGGTCCCATAGACTAAACAAGTCATATGCCCATTAGATTAGTGGGGTCCTACTAGCTAAGCAGGTCATATGCCCATAATCTATTTGGGGCTTGTTAGTCATATGGGTCATATGCCCAAGCCTACAAACATACATATCATAACACTTATCATAACATAAGATAACATATAAAACATATAACATATGAATTTCTATCCTATTTTCCTTACCAAAATTACCGGGATAAGAGGACAGAGTTGGGACTTTGGAACACTCCTAAGAACCATTTGAAAAAGAGTGAGTATAGTGAAGAAGAGAAATGAAAGGAATGGAAGGACTAAACCATTGAGAAAATACTTACCAAAACCTTTTTGCTCAAGAACTTAGATTTCCTAACCAAAATAAAGATTAAGGTTAGAGGCTGAGTAGAAGACTATGAGAACTTAAAATAAAATAATACCAATGACCTAAGGTGTAGAAATACCTTGAAGACTTGTAGACCAATCTAAACCTCAATCCAAAATACTATGAAACCTTACTTCCCCAAGTGTTTGATAAGCTTATGATGATCAAGCTTATGATTTCCCCACCCAAGTGTTTACACTCTCACACTCACCTAGCAACTTGCAGCCTCTGATCTTAGAGTAAAAGGTGAATAATGGCTGGGTACTAGGTCCTATTTATAGAGTTTAGGAATGAAATGATCTTAATTTAACTTGAATAAAAATAATGGCTTTTTAGGTGAAAATAATTTGAATAATCGTTCAGCAGAGGCTGAAGACTCATTCAAAAAGGTGTTGGACTTATCAAAAGGTTGAATGGTTGAATGGAAAATGAATTCAAAAGCATTCAAAATATGTTGAAGGAGGCGATATATCGCTCCCTATAGAAGATATATCGCCTGGACCATTATGCCCGAGGCAAACGTGCATCGTTTCGTGTTTTCCGTATCTACGTGTTGCGATATATCACCCCCTATAGCTGCGATATATCGGCATTCGCTGATTATTTAAACACAAAATTACACATTTTTAGCTTAATTCAAATTGAGTAAACAACCTTGACTAAGCCCTCAAACGTATTCAAAGCTACTGACTGACCTTAGAGCATTCAAACTTTACCCTTATTAAATTTAATCCTCAAAATACTTAATCCTTAATCACCCATACATAACATGTGCTTAAAATCCTATTGGTTCTTATCTAAACCTTATAGTATAATAAATATTATCCTTAATATCATTCATATTAATCAAACCTTAGGTTAAAATTAATATTCTTAAACTATAGGTTAAACTTAGAAAATTTACAAGTACTACTATGAGTGTCCAAATAATTCCCAGTCTTAACCAAAAATCCACAGTCATAAAGATAATACTATAAATACTATAATACTACTATCTAACTAGCTAATTAAAGTTCTTGGACTCTACAATTCTCTCCTACTAAAAAGAATTTCGTCCTCGAAATTTACTTACCAAATTATTCCGGATACTGGCCTTGCATGTCCTCCTCCAACTCCCACGTTGCCTCTCGTTCAGAACTATTACTCCATAGGACTTTGACTATAGGAAAGCTCTTGGACCGTAACAGCTTCATCCCCCTATCTAGGATGCTAACCGGTCATTCCTCGTAACTCAAGTCTTTCTAGAGTGCTATTGTATCGTACTTGAGGACGTGAGATGGGTCTGACACATACTTGCGTAACATCGAGATGTGGAACACGTTGTGACTATCGGCTAATGCTGGCGGTAGGGCTAGTCTATACGCAACTGGTCCCACTTTTTCCAATATCTCAAAAGGACCTATGAATCGGGGACTAAGCTTGCCTTTCTTCCCGAACCGCTTGACACCTTTCATAGGAGATATCTTCAGGAAGACTTCATCTCCAACTTGGAATTCCACATCGCGTCGCTTGGCATCCGCATAGCTTTTCTGACGGCTTTGAGCAGCAAGCATACGCTGTCTAATAAGCGCTACTGCTTCTTGAGCTTGTCTAACAGCTTCGGGGCCTAGAAGCTGCCTTTCTCCTAGCTCGTCCCAGTGCAACGGTGATCGGCACCTTCTTCCATATAACAACTCATAAGGTACCATCCCGATCGTTGACTGGTAGCTGTTGTTGTAGGAAAACTCGATCAATGGCAAGTACTTGTTCCATGATCTTCCGAAATCAAGTACACACGCGCGTAGCATATCCTATAAAATCTAAATCGTACGCTCGGACTGCCCATCGGTCTGAGGATGAAAAGTTGTACTAAGACTTAACTTAGTACCCATAGCTTGCTGTAAACTTCCCCAAAATCTCGACATAAACGCTGATCCTCTATCTGACACTATCGTCTTGGGGACTCCATGCAACCGTACAATCTCTTAGATGTAGATCTCTGCGTATTGTTCTGCCGTGTATGAAGTCTTAACAGGCAGAGAATGAGCCGACTTGGTTAGTCTATCTATTACTATCCAAGCGGAATCATGCTGCTTATTCGTCTTTGGCAGACCCGTCACGAAGTCCATGGCTATATCGTCCCACTTCCATTCTAGTACGCTAAGCGGTTGCAATAAACCTGCAGGTCGCTGATGCTCTGCTTTTACTTGCTGGCATACAAGACACTTAGACACAAACTCTGCTATGTCCTTCTTCATTCCTAGCCACCAATATACTGCCTTAACATCATGAGTCATCTTGGTTGACCCTGGGTGAACTGAGTACGGGGTATTGTGCGCTTCTTCTAGGATCGTCTTCTTAATACTTTGATCATTTGGCACGCATACCCGATTCTTATATCTCAATAAGCCTTGGCTAGATATTGAGAAATCTGTAGTCTTGCCTTCTCTGACTGCATCCATATGTGCTGCTAGCGTGTCATCATGTCTCTGACCAATCCGTATGTCCTCTAGCAGATTCGATTGGATAGACAAGTTAGCCAGCTTGCCTATAACTACTTCTATTCCGGCACTGATCAGCTCCTGCTGTAGCGGCTTTTCTATTCCGGCTAAAGCTGCTAAATTCCCATAACTTTTCCTGCTAAGTGCATCGGCAACTACGTTCGCCTTCCCCGGTTGGTATAGGATTTCGCAGTCGTAATCCTTTACTAACTCCAACCACCTGCACTGCCTCATGTTGAGCTCCTTCTGAGTAAAGTAGTACTTTAAACTCTTGTGGTCCGTATAAATCTCGCACAGTTCTCCGTAAAGATAATGGCACCAGATTTTTAACGCAAAGACCACCGCTGCCAACTCTATATCGTGAGTTGGATAGCGATGTTCGTACTCCTTTAACTGTCGTGAGGCATAGGCTATCACTTTGTCATTTTGCATTAGTACGCAACCCAATCCTTGCTTCGATGCATCGCAGTAGACAATGAACTTATCGTTGGGTGTTGGTACTCTGAGTACTGGTGTTGAGCAAAGCTTATCCTTAAGCAACTGAAAGATTTCTTCACACTTATCGTTCCAGTTAATCTTTTGTTGCTTCCGGGTCAGGTTGGTGAGCGGAGTGGCTATTTTTGAAAAGCCCTCAACAAACTTCCTATAATAACCTGCTATCCCTAGGAAGTTTCTTACTTCAGATGCATTCTTTGGTCTGGGCCAATCCTCCATGGCCTCTACCTTTGATGGGTCTACTGCAACTCCATCTTTCGATATAATGTGCCCGAGGAACGCCACTTGCGAAAGCCAAAACTCACATTTCTTGAACTTTGCGTAGAGTTGATGCTCCTTCAATCGCGTCAAAATCATCCTCAAATGTTCCTCGTGCTCTACTTAATTCTTGGAGTATACTAAGATATTGTCGATGAATACAACGACAAATTTATCTAAGTAGTCCTTGAAGACCGTATTCATTAAGTCCATAAACGCAGCTGGTGCGTTAGTAAGACCAAAAGACATAACCAAGAACTCGTAATGTCCATAACGAGTCCTAAAGGTTGTCTTAGGAATATCTTCTCCCTTTACCTTGAGCTGATGATACCCAGATCGTAAATCGATCTTTGAAAATACAGTCGCGCCTCGGAGTTGATCAAACAAATCGTCAATCCGAGGTAGTGGGTACTTGTTCTTAATCGTTACTTTGTTCAGCTCACGATAGTCTATGCACATCCACATACTTCCGTCCTTCTTCTTCACGAATAGTACCAGAGCTTCCCATGGCGAATGGCTTGGCCTAATAAAACCCAAGTCTAGGAGTTCTTGTAGCTGCGTCTTTAACTTCTTGAGTTCAGTAGGTGCCATCCGGTATGGTGCCTTAGAGATAGGCTCGGTGCCTGGTACTAATTCTATCGTGAAGTCTATTTCTTGAGTTGGCGACAATCCTGGCAAGTCATCGGGAAATACCTCTGGAAATTCTTGTATAACTCGGACATCTCCAACCTTAAGTGGCGTCTCCCTTTCCACGTTCATGATGCTGGCTAAGAATGCTTGACATCCTTTCTCCATCATTCTCTGAGCTTTGAGAGATGACACTAACGGGGTGCGTAACCCTGCAGCTTGTCCCATGAAGCATAGTCACTGGCCGTCAGGAATCTCGAACATCACTTTCTTGCGTTTGCAGTCGATCGTTGCGCCATGCCGTGCTAGCCAGTCCATGCCTAGTATTACATCAAAGTCCTTGATCACTAGCTCTATCAGGTCTCCTTCTAATTCTATGTTCTCAATCTTGATCGGTACACCTCGTACTATCCGTGATGATAGAACTACTTTGCCCGAAGGCAACTCGGTTACAAACCTAGTTCTAAATCTTTCACAAGGTTTGTCTAGTTTTTCTATCATTCCTAACGAGATATACGAATGAGTGGCTCCCGAATCAAATAATACAGAGCATATGTTATTGAGGATAGACATAGATGTTTAGTTAGAGCCCTTAATAGATGAGTTACTAGAATTATGGAAAGGTGTGTATACATATGATGCTTCTACAAAGAAGTATTTTAATTTAAAGGCCATGCGGTTATAGACCATAAATGATTTTCCAGCTTATGGAAACTTAGCTGGATGTGCGAATAAAGGGAAGTACGGTTGTCCTATATGTGGAGAGAACTCAAATGTTGTTTGGTTGAAGCATAGTAAGAAGATGTCTTTTTGCAATCATATTTGATTTCTTCCACAACATCACCCATATCGAAAGAAGAAATATACAACTGCTAGGGCAAGGGAAAGAGCACCACAATGTCCAACAATATTAACAGGTGTTGAAGTAGCTGAGCAATTAAGTGAATTCACTAATGATTTTGGCAAGGGTAGAAAGAGGGGTCGTGGTTCAGAGTTTGATAAAGCATGGAAGAAAAAGTCAATTTTTTTTAGGCTCCCTTATTGGTAGAACTTGGTTGTTCGTCACAACTTGGATGTTATGCATGTTGAAAAAAATGTTTGTGAAAGCATTCTTAACACATTGTTAGATTACAAGGGAAAATCTAAAGATCATTACAACTCGAGATTAGATTTGACAGAGAAGGGCATTATGACTCATCTTCACCCATATGAAGAAGAAGGAATTACTCGTCTTCCTGCTGCAGCTTACACTTTGTCAAAATTAGATAAGAAGTTGTTTTGTAAGAGACTATTTGACTTGAAATTGCCTTGTGGATATAGTTCTAAGATTAATAATTGTGTAGATATGGAGAATCATAAGCTAACAAGACTTAAATCTCATGACTGTCATGTGATTATGCAGCAATTGTTAGTTGTTGCTATAAGGGGTTTAATGGATGAAGGATGCAGATAGACAATTGTAGAGTCCAAGAACTTTACTTAGCTAGTTAGATAATAGTAATAATAGTAATAGTAGTAGTATTTTTATGACTGTGGATTTTGGTTCAGATCGAGATTTAATTGGACACTCGTAGTAACACTTGTAGATTTTCTAAGTTTAACATATAGTTTAAGAATATTAATTTTAACCTAAGGTTTGATTAATATGACTGATATTGGTGGTGATATTTATTAAATTATAAGGTTTAGATAGACCCAATAAGATAGTAACACTTGGCATATGTATGTTTAATGAAAATTAAGTATTTTTGAGGAATGAGTTTATTAAGATAGATATTTGAATATCCTAGGGTCTGTCAGCAGCTTTGAAATCGTTAGAGGACTTAGTCAAGGTTGTTTACTCAATTCAAATTAGGCTGAAAATGTGCAATTTTGTGTTTAAATATTCAGCGTATGCCGATATATCGCAGCTATAGGGGGCGATATATCGCAGTACGAGGATACGAAAAACACGTAACTTCGCACGATCACCTTGACGGGCCTCGGGCATACTGGCCCAGGCGATATATCGCCTACTAGGGGCGAAATATCGGCTCCTTTGATATATTTTTGAATGTTTTTGAAAACATTCTCATTTTAATCTTTAACCTCTTGATAAGTTCAGCATCTTTCTGACCGAGTCTTCAGCCTCTGCTGAACGAAAATTCAAATATTTTTCACTTAAAAAGCCACTATTTTATTCAAGTTAAATGAAGATCTTTTCATTCTTGAACTCTATAAATAGGACCTAGTACCCAGCCATTTGTTCATTCATCAAGCTAAGGTCAGAGGCTGCAAGCTGCTAGGTTATTTTTGAGTGCTTAACACTTGGGTTAAGGATTATAAGCTTAATCATTATAATCTTACCAAACACTTGGGAAGTAAGGTTTATAGCACATTTCGGTTAAAGGTTTAGATCGGTCATAGAAGCATTCAAGGTATTCCAAACTCTAGTTCATTTTGGTATTGTTTTCCTTAAGTTCTTATAGTTTTTTACTCAACATCCTAACTTTATTATTTATTCTTGGTTAGGAAATCTAAGATCTTGAACATAAGGTTCTTGGTAAGTATCTTTCGATGGAATAGTTCTTTCATTATTTTCATCCCTTTTTCTTTAGTATACTCACCCATTCATTGATGGTTTTTAGGAGTGTCCCAAGGTCCCAAACCTGTTCACATATTCCGGTATTTTTGGTAAGGAAAATAGGATAAAATATTATATGTTATGCTATATGTTATTTTATGATTTATGTGTTATATTAACTTATGATTTATGTGTTATGTTATGTATGTTGTAGACTTGGGCATATGACTTGTATAACTAACAAGCCCCAATAAATTTATGGGCATATGACTTGCTTAGCTAGCAAGCCCCAAAAATCTAATGGGCATATGACTTGTCTAGTTTACGAGCCCCAAGTAATAATGGCCATTATAGTATGTGTGACATATGTTTATGAAATGTTTTATTATATGTTGCGATATGAATTTTATGTATATGGTTTATGTGTTAGGTTTTCCTTGCTGGGCATTAGGCTCACTCCTTTATGTTTATATGTGCAGGAAAATAGCCTTGGTGGCGGGAAAGATTCTTGGAAGCTTGGGAATGTGTATTGAGGTGGGATGGAATCAATGGACTGAGCATTCAATTCGAGGATGAAGTCACTTTAATTATGATTTTCTATGTATTTTTCCGCAATTGGTTGTAATAAGTTTTAATTAAGTTTTCATTATGTTAAAGTTATGTTTTGTTTCAAACAATGGGATCCCAATTGTAATGACCCAACTACTCTAGACTCTTGGACCATTAATGAAACTATACATACTAATCCTTAATAAAACTTACATTGTGAAAATACCATAACTTTATTAGGAAACTGGTAAAAATAAGAGTTACTTACATAAAATATCAAGTAGGATATGGGATCCCATTGTTTTAAAAAGAAAACATATCTTAATTGAAATGAAAAGAAATTACATAAATAGGTGCGGAAAAATTACACATAAACCATAAATAAAAGACTACATCCTCGAAATCGAACTCTCGACTCCTTGAATCCATTCATCACCGATACACATTCTCCCAAGCATCCACGAATCTTACCCGCCACTATCGCTATTTTCCTGCACATATAAACAAAAAGGAATGAGCCTAATGCCCAGCAAGGAAAATCTACCACATAGTTCATATACATAATTTCATAAGAAACATAAAAACATAACATAACATACATTACACTTATATCATACACATACTATAATGGCCATTATTACTTGGGGTCCCATAGACTAAACAAGTCATATGCCCATGAGATTAGTGGGGTCCTACTAGCTAAGCAGGTCATATGCCCATAATCTTTTTGGGGCTTGTTAGTCATATGGGTCATATGCCCAAGCCTACAAACATACATATCATAAAACTTATCATAACATAAGATAACATACAAAACATATAACATATGAATTTCTATCCTATTTTCCTTACCGAAATACCGGGATAAGAGGACAGCGGTGGGACTTTGGAACACTCCTAAGAACCATTTGAAAAAGAGTGAGTATAGATAAGAAGAGAATTGAAAGGAATGGAAGGACTAAACCATTGAGAAAAATACTTACCAAAAACTTATGTGCGAGTTCTTAGATTTCCTAACCAAAATAAGAATAAGTTTAGAATAAGTAGAAGACTATGAGAACTTAAAATAAAATAATACCAATGAACTAAGGTGTAGAAATACCTTGAAGACTTGTAGACCAATCTAAACCTCGAATCGAAATACTATGAAACCTTACTTCCCCAAGTGTTTGATAAGCTTATGATGATCAAGCTTATGATTTCCCCACCCAAGTGTTTACACTCTCACACTCACCTAGCAACTTGCAGCCTCTGAACTTAGAGTAAAAGGTGAATAATGGCTGGGTACTAGGTCCTATTTATAGAGTTTAGGAATAAAAGGATCTTAATTTAACTTGAATAAAAATAATGGCTTTTTAGGTGAAAATAATTTGAATAATCGTTCAGCAGAGGCTGAAGACTCGTTCAAAAAGGTGCTGGACTTATCAAAATGTTGAATGGCTGAATGGAAAACAAATTCAAAAACTTTCAAAATAAGCTGAAGGAGGCGATATATCGCCCCCTGTAGGCGATATATCGCCTGGGCCAGTATGCCCGAGGCAGTCGTGCATCGTTTCGTGTTTTCCGTATCTACGTGCTGCGATATATTGGCATTCGCTGATTATTTAAACACGAAATTACACATTTTTAGCTTAATTCAAATTGAGTAAATAGCCTTGACTAAGCCCTTAAACGTATTCAAAGCTGCTGACTGACCTTAGAGCATTCAAACTTTACCCTTATTAAATTTAATCCTCAAAATACTTAATCCTTAATCACCCATTCATAACATGTGCTTAAAATCCTATTGGTTCTTATCTAAACCTTATAGTATAATAAATATTATCCTTAATATCAGCCATATTAATCAAACCTTAGGTTAACATTAATATTCTTAAACTATAGGTTAAACTTAGAAAATCTACAAGTACTACTATGAGTGTCCAAATAAATCCTGGTCTGAACCAAAAATCCACAGTTATAAAGATAATACTATAGATACTATAATACTACTATCTAACTAGCTAAGTAAAGTTCTTGGACTCTACACCAATGTCCTACTTATGAATTTTATATAATTTTAAACCTTTACCTTACAGTTCTGAAATAAAGATATGTTATTTCAAATGTATGTTTTCGTAAGATTAGTATAGAAGTTAGTAATGGTCTAAAGTCTAGAGTAGTCCATCAATTCCATCCCGCCTCAATACACATCCCCAAGCTTCCAAGAACCTTTCCCGCCACCAAAGCTATTTTCCTGCACATATAAACATAAAGGAGTGAGCCTAATGCCCAGCAAGGAAAACCTAACATGTAAATCATATACATAAAATTCATAATAAAACATATCATAAACATATGTCACACATGCTATTATGGCCATTATTACTTGGGGCCCGTAAACTAAACAAGTCATATGCCCATTAGATTTGTGGGGCTTGCTAGCTAAGCAAGTCATATGCCCTTAAATTTATTGGGGCTTGTTAGTTACACAGGTCATATGCCCAAGTCTACAACATACATAACATAACACATAAATCATAAGTTAACATAACACATAAATCATAAGATAACACATAGCATATAATATCCTATCCTATTTTCCTTACCAAAAGTACTGGGATATGAGAACAAGTTTGGGACTTTGGAACACTCCTAAAAACCATCAATGAAAGGGTGAGTATACTGAAGAAAAAGGAATGAAAAGAATGGAAGAACTATACCATCAAGAATATACATACCAAAAACCTGAAGTTCAAGATCTTAGATTTCCTAACCAAGAATAAAGAATAGAGTTAGGATGTTGAGTAGAAAACTATAAGAACTTAAGGAAAACAATACCAAAATGAACTAGAGTTTGGAATACCTTGAATGCTTCTATGACCGATCTAAACCTTGAACCGAATGTGCTATAAACTTTACTTCCCAAGTGTTTGGTAAGCTTATAACCCCCAACCCAAGTGTTTAAGCACTCAAAAAAATAACCTAGCAGCTTGCAGCCTCTGAACTTAGCTTGATGAATGATTAAATGGCTGGGTACTAGGTCCTATATATAGAGTTCAAGAATGAAAAGATCTTCATTTAACTTGAATAAAATAATGGCTTTTTAAGTGAAAAATATTTGAATTATCATGCAGCAGAGGCTGAAGACTCAGTCAGAAAGATGCTGGGCTCATCAAGAGGTTAAAGATTAAAATGAGAACGTTTTCAAAAACATTCAAAAATATATCAAAGGAGCAGATATATACCCCCTTGTAGGCGATATATCGCCTGGGCCAGTATGCCCGGGGCTCGGCGAGGTGATCGTTTGAAGTTACGTGTTTTTCGTATCCCCGTACTGCAATATATCGCCCCCTATAGCTGCGATATATCGGCATACGCTGAATATTTAAACACGAAATTGCACATTTTCAGCTTAATTTGAATTGAGTAAACAACCTTGACTAAGTCCTCTAACGTTTTCAAAGCTGCTGACAGACCCTAGGATATTCAAATATTACTCTTAATAAGTTTATTCCTCAAAAATACTTAATTATCATTAAACCTACGCACGACAAGTATTACTATCCTATTGGGTCTATCTAAACCTTATAATATAATAAATATCACCATCAATATCAGTCATATTAATCAAACCTTAGGTTAAAATTAATATTATTAAACTATAGGTTAAAGTTAGAAAGTCTACAAGTGTTACTACGAGTATCCAATTAAATCCCAGTCTGAACCAAAATCCACAGTCATAAAAATACTACTATTATTACTATTGCTACTACTATCTAACTAGCTAAGTAAAGTTCTTGGACTCTACAATAATACTTTTCAATGTTTTTTAATTGTGTTCATAATTTCATATAATTGACAAATATGTGAAATATTCACTTCAGGGAATTTCGCTAAAATATCACAATTCTTTAGCAATTATGTTTCTTTTATATATCTTAATAAATAATATCACTTTTGTATAATATTCAGGATATATGGAAGACCTTATCTCAATGATCTATAAATTTTTTTTTCAATATGGCATAGACATGGAACTTTACAAATTCTAATGTAATCATTTGTAAATAACTATAAAATAAATACTATAGAGAAATCAATATGAAATATGTGTGATAGTAAGAACACATACATATGAATATAATCATATGTACGATAACATGACATTAAATCATCTAATACTATCACAATGGTAAAATAACAACTCACATATACATTTTTTTTATGATTAATATATATATAGTATGGTAATCATATAAACATACCTTCGCAATAAAATATTTTTACCTCAATAAACTATGATGATTAGAGGCTTGATAATAAATTTTGTTATCAACACAAGATGGTGGTTGAAGATTGAATCATCTAGTTCAGATTCAACGAATGATTATGACTAAAGATTCATGATAAGAATTTGAACCTACAAATAATAATAGTTAGAAAGTCGTGCTGATATCGTGTTATAAAACTATTAAGAATACTGAAAGGTATATATAAATAAAAGAAATAGACAGAGAAATAGAGAGAAGAAAAGAGAGAGTTAAACTCTTGTGTGTGTTATTTCAATGGGGAAGGACACCTATTTATACAAATAAATAAGCCCTAAAGAAATCGGGTAACTACTATGAATACAATCAATAATTAATGTGGATATTTTACTTTGGGTAACCTAGTGATTCTTCATTATTATGGATATCCATTTATATAATATTTATAACATAATTAATTTTTTTCATTTATACACGGTAGCCATAAATAAAAAAATAATATCAAAATAGAAAATTTATTCGTTCACATAGTGAATGATATAAAACAAAATCTAATAAAAATTATGCCACATCACTTATTCTTCAAGTAATTAATAGACGATGGCGAACAACTACAAGCAAATCATGTACAACATCAATCAATGTCATGTACAAAATCATTAGCCTAGAAATTCAACATCCAAGATAAACATTCACAATTAGTATATTCTTAAAGTTAGCAATTTGTATTATAAAAAACATATCATAAAATACGAAATATTTATAAATAAGTAAATCATGACATGACACATTTAACACGGTATTTAAATACTCATATTCGATTCATGTTAACTTTACACGACACGTTAATATTTTGAACCTACTTATAATCTATTCAACTCATACAAATAAAATTTATTTAGACAGATTCATTTTAACCTATGTAATAAGCTCAAAATTATTACGTAAATCTAATATTGAAAAATAAGCAATCAAACTCCAAAATAAATTTTATAGAGTTATCAAATCTGATAATTTAACTTTTAATTTTATATAATTACATGTGTATGACCTAGATTTGCTTGTAAGGGCTCATAGCCCATTAAGACTCTATCAATAAGGGATTTATTTCATCATTAACCCTAAGTGAAAAAGATGAGAGAAAGAGCTAGAGATTTCTTTCGTAAGCACTTTACATACAAAAACCTTCGAAATGTATTCTTTCATCAGCTTAAGAAACTCAGTTGAACCTTGTTTCTTCTTGATCTTAGGTGTGACACTTTTCTAATAAATAAAAGTGCAAGTGGATGTAGGTCGTTACCAATTCTTGGGACAGAACCACTATAAAATTCTTTATGTCATTTACTTGATTTCAGTTCGTTTACTTGGTCGGCATTTTGGTGATTTTGTTGAGAGTTGAACTCAAGATCTTATTTTATTAGATCCACCTGAAACAATGTCTATCACTATTAGAAGCCAGAGTCAAGAACCACAAGGGGGAACCCTAACATTACCCAACCTGACTGACCCTCGAGCTGTCAGATCCCTCCATTGTGCCCTGCCATCCATTTCATCTTCCTAGAAACCTACCTCGACCAACAACATCCAGGCATGATGAGCCCCATGTGGACTTAGGAGAATAACTGCACCCCGACCTTGAACAGCTGAAATGGGTCGTGGGGCAGATGCAGGAGCAATTCATTGCCATGCATGAAAGTCAGGCAGCTGCTCAAGAGGCTACAACTGAAGCACTCAACAAACAGCGACAAGATTTTCAAGCGTGGATGGATCAGAGACAGCAAACCCTCGAAGCTCGCCAAGAAAAAGCTGGCCTTCGTAATGCTGATGCAGCAAGGCTGCTAGAGGCCATCTTGTCACATAATCAAGCAACAAGAGCCCGACTAGTGGATTCTCAGCCTGAGAACATTGGTCAGGGGAATCCTGAAACCCAGTGACCAGCTGGTCAAACCCCAGAACCTGTCCAGCGATTGCAGTCTCGGGACCAAGTGATCCTTCCTAGACCTGCTAGGAGCCATCACTCCTATAGGGGAACTCAGCAAAAGGTGCAGTGACCGCTCCACCAAGATGAACAGGTGCTTCCTAATAGGGAGCAGGGTTGTGCCAGACAAGTGTCTGGATCTGGAAAACCTGCTAATGAGCACCCTAGGCAAGTAGCCTCAAGAGGAGAGCAGCCTCCAAATTCTGAAACTGGTCCTCAGTACCGACAGCCAAGGGATGAGAGACCCGCTAGCTAGAATCGAGGCCAGCCACCTCACTTTGGCGAACACAATTGTGGTCAAAATCGTAGAAGAAACAAAAGAATAAATGACCAAGATGCTAGCAGTAGTTACAAATAACTTATAAAGATGGTTATGACAATGATGAAGGGGACATTCGGTACAACCAACCCCATGAACACCGACAGGACAATAATCTAAGAGGATAGTTTTTTCCACCAAGGCCACCTGGGCCTCAAGATATTCCACCCAGGGGGAATGTGCAGCCTGAAGGACCGTTTGTCCCAGCAAGGCAGCAAGAGTCGGTGAACTGTCCCGCGAGTCCAACTCCTGGTCCTCCTCGAGTAGAAAGTCAAAATGCTAGGGGGAGACCAAGGGGGGAAAGTGTCTTTAATAGACTAGGAAACAGAGAACCTGATCGTTGCGATGTCCTTATTCATCTTAGAGAAGGCAATGCGTCAAATGTTGTTGGACCTGTCGCACCGATAATCCCACATGCACCGCAAGCAGGGGATACTACAATTCCAGTTGTAACACCAGTTGTTGTACCACTAGTTGCTCCTGCAATCCAGGCACAATTGGATGCTCTTACTCAGATGGTATGAGAACTAATAGCCCCGAAGCTTACAGCATTGACCTGGAAAGAAAGAAAGGGTATTCTTTCTTAGATTGGATCAATACCCTGATAGTACCATCCAAGTTCAAGATGCCAACTTGGAAGATGTACACTGGAAGGGAAGATCCTGTCTCACATGTTAACAATTTTGAGATACAAACGGATCTCCAAGGGGTTAGAGACGATGTTCGTTGTAGGATATTTCCTGCCACTTTATCCAATATTGCTCAATAATGGTTCTTTAAGCTGGAGCCAGGAACCATTACATCCTGAGATACATTTGTGAGGCTATTTTACTCACAATTCTTTGCTGCTCATATCCCACCTACTGAACTCAACGACCTTGTTGACATTAAGCAAGGACTAAATGAGCCTCTGAAGGACTACGTGCAGAGGTTATGTAGGATCTGGGAATTTGAATCTAGATGCATGCATCCTATTATTTTTGCAAACACATAATAGAAACATAGAATAACATGACATACAAATGAACATCAGATTCGTAAATTAAAATAAACACAAAGATGTAGATACTTACGAATACGTAAATTAACTGGAACAACTCATTCCTTCAATCTCTCTAACCCTTGATTTCTTTTTGTAGTAGAGTATTATCAAGAGAGGAATACAAGGCACCCTGTATGAGCTTTTGGGGAGAATAGGCTATAACGGACCTATTGGCCTACAATAGTGTAATATATGCTTTCCTTAAAGGGGGGTATTTTGGTAATTTGTCATGGTACAAGGGAATTGGTATATCATTTTGTGAATTATGTGTTTTATGTTATATGAATATGTTTCATGATATTAAAATGTATGAATTAATTACTATGTACGTTTATGGTTTTCCAAAGAATGAAGACAGTGATCCCATGTGTTCTTTCAAGCAGTAGGGGCATATTTGTCAGGAATATCTAAGATTTGGGGTTAAAGTGTAATTATGAAATTTATGGTAGAAATTGTAATTTCTAAGAGTTTAAACTATTAGTTTAGGAGGAAATGAATATTAAGGGCATGGGTGAATTAATGTGGAGCTTAGGATAAGGGATGGGATGGTAATTTGGGGATGATGATGATTCTAAATAGATTAAGATGATCTAGGGTTAGGGTTTGGAATCATTGAAGAAGAAGAAGAGTTCTCTTGTCAAGCTAGGATCTTAAAGGCTCTTTGGACTGAGATTGAAGGAAAAATTTATGATCAAGGGCGATTGAATTCGTGGGGTAAGATTTCTTGTACATTCTTAAGTCGTTATTAAAGTTTGCATTAAAGTTCTTAACCTTGAATGCATGATAATGGCGATATGGATAGATATGGATGGTAGATTATTTTTAAATGATAGAAGTGCATGTTAGGGTCTATATTGTTGTTATATAATGGTTAGAAACATGATAGGGGTGAATAAATGGTTGATTACAGATCTGGTGGTTTGAGTTTTGAAATAGCTTGATGAGGAAGACAAAGTTAGGGTTCTTGAACCCTAACCATGCATGAGCCATGATGAATGCATTTTAGTGTTTTGAGGTTGTTATTATGAATAGAACATGTTGATGGTATTATGTAACTGGTTTGGGGACGAAACTGGTGTGGATTTTTGGAGGTTTAGGTCAAAGAGAGGTGATGAACACGAAAGACAAATCGCACCTGCGAATTCTGGGAACGACGTCGGGCACGACCGCGCTTGGTGTTTGGCGCAACTGCATTGCACACTCATAAACGAATTTTTCGATGTTTTGCTTGGTTCGATTTGGATTCGACGTTTTTTCTTTAAGGTTTCTATTTGGTGGTCTTAGGATTTTCTTGGGGACACTTGAGAGTGATTTGGGTCCTAGGAAGTGTGAGGGCACTTGCATGATGATTTGTTTTGAAATAATTTTCTAAAAGATGAAAGTTGTATAATGTTTGGTATAGTGCTCGGTAAGACTACTTGAAAGGACATATTGTGGAATTGCGTTATTGCTGCATTTGAGGTAAGAAGAGTGGACACTTGTGTATTGAGAAAATATGTGTAATACTTGTTTGTGTATTATGTTGACGGTATGTTATCATGTTTCCTTTGGAAAATATCATTTTTCTAAATTAATAAAAATTACAAGATTAAGTGTGGGAAAAATATATTTTCTCTTATATTATATAAGACTTAAATTATGTAAGTGTAAAACCCATTAATTTAAACAAACTACTAATTTTAACTTAATAACATAAACTTTCAGCAACTTTTATTTTGTTTAGAAATCATAAGTGAAATTAAGCCCAAACATTTCCTCATTTAAATAAAAAAACAGCACTTAAATAATATTGTGAAAATTCATGCTTACACAAAAAAATATCATTTTTACATATACATAACTTAGGGTAATAATAATTATGCAATGTACTCACATATTTATTTCATTTAAAAGACATTTCTTATTTTTAAATCAAAATTCCAACAACTATTAGATTACTCAAAAAATCGTAAACTTTGATTAAAAACCACATTTTCTTCATAAAATATAAAAAAAAATGCATGTATTAATTGAGTAAAAAAATCATTTTAAATGTGAAATAAAACATCATTTTATTTACATAAAATCAAAATATCATTAGAGACATCACTTGTGCATTTAAAACATTATTTCACCAATTTACTCACCCATTATACACAAAATCAGTAAGCCTAACTCTTCATAAAATTCATCTTTAATTCATGCTATTCAAAAACTCGAACTATAATATTCATGTATCACTAATATATCAATTTATAAAAGATTCAAGACAACCCTTCATTTAACCAATTAACCTAGCATGTTCTTAATAAGTATAAGTGACACAAAATAAAAACAACACAACATGCATCAAACCCTATAGGCCGAAACCTCATCATCAACATTTCATGTTTCTTTTTGCATGTTTACAAAAATATTGGGGAGAACACATTAACATAAAAATAGATCAAGACAACACTTAAGCCCTAGCATGCATCTATTAACATCTTTAAAGGAACCTATTTAAAATCTTACAAACAACCTATCGTGTTTCTAAGATTACATTTGACATTAAGACATAAGTTGAAACTAAGCATGCTTGAGCATCACCCCTAGGCCGAAACTCTCCTAGCCAAAAACAACCAATTCTTTTCATGTCTTAAAACATCATCATATATTAGTAGATCAACAAACAAAACCCTTGCATGCTTTTACATAGAACTTTTAAACCAAACAAAACATAGCATTAAATCATAGGGAAAACCCTAGGTGTCATAACCTCAATATCACCAAATCAAACACATCAAAAAGAATAGAAGTGGGTCCATTACCTCTCTTGTTTGTAAAATCAAGAACCCAAAATGACCACCACCTTTAATCAAACCTCTAAGGATTCGAAACCCACAAAAATAAAAAGACAAAAACATTAACATAAAAACTGGAGAATAAGAAGATGAGAATATAGTTGAGAGGATTAAACCACCAAGAATCAAAGACACTCACCTAGGTTTCGAAATTTATTTCCCTTCCTCTTCCTTCTTTCTTTCTTTCTTCTTTTCTCTCTCTAGCTCTCACGCTCACTCTCTCTCTCTTCCTCTCTCTATGGCCGACGGTCCAAGGAGCAAAAATGGCTTCTTTTCCCTCTTCCATTTTTATCTAACTTAGAGAAAATAGCCTAGCCTAGTGGGAATGGGTAAGTTTCCTCTTTTCTTTATTTATTTTATTTTATTGCTAAAATAAAAGGAAAATGAATAAATATGATAAAGATGTCAACCATCCTCCTTCCCATTTTTTCTATGGTTATCAATTCAAATTACTTAATTGTCAAAAAAATTAGGGAAAATAAATCCTCTCTTCCAACTATGTCCACACGCCTACTCCTTCCTTTCCCTTTCTCTTATTTTCTTTTTAATCCTTTTAATTAATGTGTAGAAAATATATTGCATGCACATCATGCAACCATGGACATGCAAATACCCAATTACTAAGGTGCATCTCTACTGACCATGCACCTTGGTGCATTCAATCAAAACTCATTTTATTCACAAAATAAAAATAATAAATAAAACAATTAACAATTATATGTACACAACTCCTACCAAACAATTCAAACAATAATAAAAATAATTCATAACACTTAACAATTAAAAATAAAACAAAGCACAAAATTAATAAAATAAAATAAAAATTGGTGCGCTACATCAAGGGATATTGAATTCGTGGGGGTAAGATTTCTTGTACATTGTTAAGTTTTCATTAAAGTTTCCATTAAAGTTCTTAAGATTGAATGCATGATAATGTCGATATGGGTAGATGTGCATGGTAGATTATTTTTAAATGATAGAAGTGCATGCTAGGGTCTATATTGTTGTTATATAATGGTTAGAAACATTATAGGGGTGAATAAATGGCTGATCATAGATCTTGTGGTTTGAGTTTTGAAATAACTTGGTGAGAAAGACAAAGTTAGGGTTCTTGAACCCTAACCATGCATGAGCCATGATGAATGTATTTTAGTGTTTTGAGGTTGTTATTGTGAATAGAACATGTTGAGGGTATTATGTACCTAGTTTGGGGACGAAAGTGGGTTTAAATGTGGATTTTTGGAGGTTTAGGACGAATGGATGTGATGAACACGAAAGAATAATCGCATATGCAAATTTTGGGAATGACGTCGGGCTCCCCGCGCTCTGTGTCTAGCTCGACCGCACCGCACACCCAGAAACAACATTTTTGTTGTTTTGCTCGGTTTGATTTGGGTTTGACATTTTTTCTTTGAGGTTTCTATTTGGTGGTCTTAAGATTTTCTTGGGGACACTTGAGAGTGATTTGGGTCTCAGGAAGTGTGAGGGCACTTACATGATGATTTGTTTTGATATAATTTTCTAAAAGATGAAAGTTGTATGATGTTTGGCATAGTGCTCGCTAAGACTACTTGAAAGGACATATTGTGAAAATGGGTTGTTGCTGCATTTGAGGCAAGAAGAGTGGACGCCTGTGTACAGAGTAAATATGTGTAATACTTGTTTGTGCATTATGTTGACGATATCTTATAATGCGTGGAACATGTGTGTAAAGGTTAAAGGAATGCGTATTCTTATAACTTGGTATGTGGTAAGATCCAAGGAGCTGTCACAATGGCAGTGGGCAGTCGCAAAAGTAGTTAAGGGTGGTATAATGTTCATGATGTGTTTATGATATGTTTATATTATATTGTAAACATGATGGTAAATTTTTTATATGAAATGTTCATAAGTGTTGTTATTGTATTATGCATGGTATTATGTTTTGGGTTTGGGGGATCGTGTTCTATATAGCTCTTCTTGCTGGGCTTGGCTCACGGGTACTTTGTATGCAAGTAAAGACAAGGAAAAATGTGTGCAACAATGAGTTGGAGGGTTGCTGTGGTTGGGAGTACATGTTTAGGATATCTTGACCTTAGGGGTTTAAATCTCAAGTTTATTTGACACGTTTTATGATTTTATGCAAATGTTACTTTTGGGTATTTTATGAGTTGTTTGAAAACCTACGTAGTATGCTAAGGTAGTAGTTGAATGGTTTTGTTTTAACTAAGGATTCTGGAATATATTTTTATTTCAATGTATGGAAGTCATTTTTATTTCGATAAAAGTCAAACTTAATTATTCTTCTTAAATTTTTATTTAATTTTCACACAAGTAATGTCCCATGAAATTGGGGCGCTACAAATAAGATAGAAGATAGAGGTTTTGAACCCTTTACAAGGAATACATTTTTTAAGAAGAGAGAATTGTTGGTTCCTTAGATCATTTCTCTTTCTTATTTCTCGGACACTCATTTTTTCAAGGATAAAAAAGAAGAAAAAATCCGATTTCCCAAATTTCCTTTTGGTTTCTTAGAATAGAAGGAGATATAAAAAACTCCTCTAGAGAGAAAAAATTTCTCCGTTGTACTTTTTTTTCAGGGAAATAAAAGCAAATGCACAGATTTCCCGAACCCCCGATCATGCCCAAAAAGACGTGGAATTCGGGGAAAAAGCAACGAAAACTTTCATAATATAAGGATAAAAAAGAAGAAAAAACCCGATGTCGATCTCGAAACAAAGATAGTTCAGCTCTCTTTTTTTAGTCATTCAGATGAAAAATTTCGTGAAGACGACGAGAGATGTCGCCTGCACATAGACTCTCAAATCTAAGGTAACACAAAGGGGAAAGATCGCAATCTCCAACTTAGCAATCTCTGCTTTGAAAAAACGTACCAGAGACACCCTTTTCAGAGGGGGAGAACGTCTTTTTTTAGGCACTCGAGTGATTTTAGGCAAACTAGGATACCAACACAATCTTCCTCACTAAGCCTTTGATCAACCTAGAACTAGTGTGGGCTGGTTCTCAACACATGAGATAGAGATCTAGAAAATAGGAAGAATGTGAGTGGCCAAGAAAGGATTAGACTGTCTAGGTTTTCACTTACCCAATGAATCAACTGAGATTGACTTCTGAAAACACTAGATATCATATTCCTTATATAGGAAACTTAATGGGTTTTATTCAAATTTAAAATTAATTAAAATAATACATAAAAAAATCGAAGCCTTGGGCTCCCAAAAATTGACTTGGGCCCAATCTCTTTGTTTTGAATTTAAATCTCAATTGTGCCTAAAATCAAAATATTTTTATTAATTTATCTTTTAATTAATTAATTAAATCCTTATTCAAATTAACTAATTATAATTTAAAACTTTATTTAATATTATTTATTTATATTGACATCAATTTATCAATATTAATAAATTTTCCCAAAGATTCTCTTTTATTCTCAAAATCTCATATCTTTGTAAAATCTACCAAAATTGACATAGTCAACTTTAAAAATCCTAATTGATAATTAAATTAATTAATTGAAACATTCTAGATGATTTACTCAAAGGTAATGCGGGGACCTTGGATCCATGAATACAAGCTACAATAAATTTCCGTGAGTTTATTTATTAAATAAATTATCTCACAATTTATTAATACATCGTGACTCTACTATAGATTCGGAATTGAACTTTTGGATTCATAGAATATATTTTTCTAACCACAAGTACGATATTCGTTGTTCTAACCATTACAGTTAGTCAATCCTCTATCGATAACTTACTAACAAGTCGGGTGTAAATTACCGTTTTACCCCTCATTTGTATTTTATCCTTAACTCCTACTAAGTCTTTTGTAAATGATAAATCCGTGAAAACGATCATAGATATGAGCGCTCAATCATTTACCCTTTTAGACTAAGCTATTAAGGAAGTCATCTTTTCACCTCTCATACAAAAGTTATAGATTTCATATCTATGATTAATACTTCCACTCAATTACACTACTAAATCTCCAAGATGTAAGTACAGGCTAGACCGTAGGGTAAGCTGGTAACTAACAAGTCAAAATATTTAAATAACATAATTAGTAGAATATTATCACTCAGAATTAAGATCAACTTGACCTATGGTCAACATTGTGACATTGATTAGATTCAATAACAACAATATTTATTTATCTATCAATAATCAATATCGGTCCTAGTCCAATGTACCCATATACATCTGATCTTATCTACTTGGTCAATGCCTTGGATAAGGCATCATACCCCAAATGTGTAAGTAGATCATATCGTAGATTACCAGATCAGTGAAAATTGAATGCACTAACTTAATCTTAGGACTCGTTCTTTTGAACATATAATTACAATTATAATCCACTGTTACCTAGTCACTATAATTGTAACTATTTATATGTTTAGGATTTTATAAATATTTATATTATTAATAAAACAAGCAAGCAACATGGTTGTCAAACTAAATGATTTCTACTTCTTTTATTGACAATATAAAATCGCGTTACATATCCGTCATGGTTTTATAAGGGCATAAAAACCAACAGGTTCATGCAAGAGGCTACCCGATCAAAGACGGTTAGCGACGAGGGAAAATTGATGGCCATCATGACTAGAATCCAAATAAAGGGTCCCCTATGGACTGACTTAAGGAGGAAAACCATCTACTCAACAAGAGAATGTTGGGAATACATTTTACAGGATCATAAATATTTTCATATATGTTTCATATATTAAACAAATTAACATATAAAACAACCTAGAAACATGTTTCTAGTGAATTTCATTAAGTAAATCAAATAACAGAGTTTAAGAATCTTACTTTTATGAAGCGGATATTGAGACTCCTTCCTCCACTTTCTCTAACCCTTGTTCCTTTCTGTCGCAGAGTAATGACAAGAGAGTGAACTAGATCTTCAAACTACACAGTCTTCCATTATTACCTTTGATCACCTAGACTAGAGTGTGCAATTCTCAACATATGAGATAGGAAAATTATAGAGAAGAAGAGAAAATATGAGCGACTAAAATATGTCTCTTGAGTCTATGTTTTTGCTTTTTCAAAACACTACTTTCAAATCACAAAACCCTAAACTTAAGTACCTATTCATAGCAACACATTAAAGTTAATTCAATTTAAATAATTAAAATAATAGCTTAAAAATCCATATATGGCTGAATACTAAATATTTTTCCAAGCCTTGGGATTTTTCCATTTTTAAATTCAAAGCATAAAAATCTTTAAATTCAAATACTATTATTTTCTATAATTATATAATAAAACAAAATTATTATTAATTAATTAAATAAATATGTAATGACCCAACTACTCTAGACTTTGGACCATTAATGACTACTATACATAGACACTAATTTTTAATAAAACTTACAAGTGAAATAATCATAGTCTTCATTAAAAACTTGTAAAACAAATGTTAAACTACATAAAATTTAAAGTAGGATATGGGATCCCATTGTTTGAAACAAAACATAACTTTGACATAATGAAAACTTATTACAACCAATTGCGGAAAAATACATAGAAAACCATAATTAAAGAGACTTCATCCTTGAATCGAACTCTCGATCCATTGACTCCATCCCGCCTCAATACACATCCCCAAGCTTCCAAGAACCTTTCCCGCCACCAAAGTTATTTTCATGCACATATACACAAAAAGGAATGAGCCTAATGCCCATCAAGGAAAATCTAACACATAAATCATATACATAATATTCATATCAACATATACTAAAACGTATCATAACATATGTCACATATACTATAATGGCCATTATTACTTGGGGTCCCGTAAACTAAACAAGTCATATGCCCATTAGATTTGTGGGGCTTGCTAGTTAAGCAAGTCATATGCCCATAATTTATTGGGGCTTGTTAGTTATACAGGTCATATGCCCAAGTTTACAAACATACATAATATAACATATAACATATACATAACACTTAAATCATAAGATAACACATAACATAACATATAAAATCCTATCCTATTTTCCTTACCAAAAGTACCGGGATATGAGAATAGGTTTGGGACTTTGGAACACTCTTAAAAACCATCAATGAAAGGGTGAGTATACTGAAGAAAAAGGAATGAAGAGAATGGACGAACTATACCATCAAGAATATACTTACCAAAAACCTTATGTTCAAGATCTTAGATTTCCTAACCAAGAATAAAGAATAGAGTTAGGATGCTGAGTAGAAAACTATAAGAACTTAAGGAAAACAATACCAAAACGAACTAGAGTTTGGAATACCTTGAATACTTCTATGACCGATCTAAACCTTGAACCGAAATGTGCTATAAACCTTACTTCCCAAGTGTTTGGTAAGCTTATAATCCCCAAACCAAGTGTTTAAGCACTCAAAAAAATAACCTAGCAGCTTGCAGTCTCTAAACTTAGCTTGATGAATGATTAAATGGCTGGGTACTAGGTCTTATTTATAGAGTTCAAGAATGAAAATATCTTCATTTAACTTGAAAAGATCTTCTTGAGCTTGTCTAACAACTTCGGGAACTAGAAGCTACCTTTCTCCTACCTCATCCCAGTGCAACGGTGATCAGCACCTCCTTCCATAAAGCAATTCATAAGGTGCCTTCCTGATCGTCGACTAGTAGCTATTGTTGTAGGAGAACTTTATCAGCGGCAAGTACTTATTCCATGATCCTCCAAAATCAAGTACACATGCGCGTAGCATATCTTCTAAAATCTTAATTGTACGCTCGGACTGCCCGTCTGTCTGAGGATGAAAAGTTGTACTAAGACTTAACTTAGTACCCATAGCTTGCTGTATACTTCCCCAAAATCTCGATGTAAACACCGATCCTCTATCTGACACTATTGTCTTGGGGATTCCATGCAACTGTACTATCTCTTGGACGTAGATGTCTGCATATTGGTCTGTCGTGTAGGAAGTCTTAACAGGCAGGAAATGAGCCGACTTGGTTAGTCTATCTATTACTATCCAAGAGGAATCATGCTGCTTATTCGTCCTTGGCAAACCTGTCACGAAGTCCATAGCTATATCGTCCCACTTCCATTCTGGTATGCTAAGCGGTTGCAATAAACCTGCAGGTCGTTGATGCTCTGCTTTCACTTGCTGGCATACAAGACACTTAGACACAAACTCCGCTATGTCCTTCTTCATCCCTGGCCACCAATAGATTACCTTGATGTCATGAGTCATCTTGGTAGATCCTAGGTGAACTGAGTACGGGGTACTGTGCGCTTCTTCTAGAATCGTCTTCTTAACCCTTTGATTATTTGGCACGCATACCCGAACCTTATATCTCAATAAACCTTGACTAGATATTGAGAAATCTGTAGCCTTGCCTTCTCTCACTGCATCCATATGCGCTTCTAGTATGTCGTCATGTCCCTGACCAATCTGTATATCTTCTAGCAAATTCGACTGGATAGAAAAGTTAGCCAGCTTGCCGACAACTACTTCTATTTCGGCACTGATCAACTCATGCTGTAGCGGCTTTTCTATTCTGACTAAAGCTGCTAAACTTCCATAACTTTTCCTACTAAGCGCATCGGCTACTACGTTTGCTTTTCCTGGGTGGTATAGGATTTTGTAGTCGTAGTCCTTCACTAACTCTAACCACCTGCGCTGCCTCATGTTAAGCTCCTTCTAAGTAAAGAAGTATTTTAAAATTTTGTGGTCCGTATAAATCTCGCACCGTTCTTCATAAAGATAATGGCGCCAGATTTTCAACGCAAAGACCACCGCTGCCAACTCCATATCGTGAGTTAGATAGCACTGCTCGTACTCCTTCAACTGTCATGAAGCGTAGGCTATCACTTTATCATTTTACATCAGCACACAACTCAATCCTTGCTTCGATGCATCGCAGTAAACTACGAACTTATCGTTGGGTGTCAGTACAAAGAGTACTGGTGCTGAGCAAAGCTTATCCTTAAGCAACTGGAAGCTTTCTTCACACTTATCATTCCAGTTGAATCTTTTTTGTTTCCGGGTCAGGTTGGTGAGCGGAGTGGCTATCTTAGAAAAGCCTTCTACGAACCTCCTATAATAACCTACTAACCCTATAAAGCTTCTTACTTCAGATGCGTTCTTTGGTCTTGGCCAATCCTTTACAGCCTCTACCTTTGATGGGTCTACTGCAACTCCGTCTATTGATATAATGTGCCCGAGGAACGCCACTTGCAAAAGCTAAAATTCGCATTTCTTGAACTTGGCATAGATTTGATGCTCCTTCAGTCGTGACAAAATCAACCTCAAATGCTCCTCGTGCTCTACTTCAGTCTTAGAGTATACTAAGATGTCGTCGATGAACACTACGATGAATTTATCTAAGTAGTCTTTGAAGACCCTATTCATCAAGTCCATAAACGCGACTGGTGCGTTAGTAAGACCAAAGGACATAACCAAGAACTCGTAATGTCCATAACGAATTCTAAAGGCTGTCTTAGGGATATCTTTTGTAGAGTCCAAGAACTTTACTTAGTTAAGTTAGATAGTAGTATAATTGTAATAATAGTATTATCTTTATGACTGTGGATTTTTGGTTCAGACCGGGATTTATTTGGACACTCATAGTAGTACTTGTAGATTTTCTAAGTTTAACCTATAGTGTAGGAATATTAATTTTAACCTAAGGTTTGATTTATATGACTGATATTGAGGATAATATTTATTATACTATAAGGTTTAGATAAGAACCAATAGGATAATAGCACATGTTATGTATGGGTTTATTGATGATTAAGTATTTTGAGGATTAAATTTATTAAGGTTAAAAACTTAAATACCCTAAGGTCAGTCAGCAGCTTTGAAAACGTTAGAGGGCTTAGTCAAGGTTGTTTACTCAATTCAAATTAAGCTAAAAATATGTAATTTCGTGTTTAAATATTCAGCGTATGCCGATATATCGCAGCTATAGGGAGCGATATATCGCAGTACGAAGATACGAGAAACACAAAACGTTGCACGATTGCCTCGGGCATAATGGCCCAGGCGATATATCGCCTCCTTCAGTGTGTTTTTGAAAGTTTTCAAAAACGTTCTCATTCAAATCCCTAACCTCTTGATAAGTCCAGCACCTTTCTGAACGAGTCTTCAGTCTCTGCTGAACGATAATTCAAATTATTTTCACTTAAAAAGCCATTATTTTTATTCAAGTTAAATGAAGATCTTTTCATTCCTAAACTCTATAAATAGGACCTAGTACCCAGCCATTTATTCATCTATTACTCTAAGTTTAGAGGCTGCAAGTTGCTAGGTGAGTGTGAGAGTGTAAACACTTGGGTTGGGAATCATAAGCTTGATCATCATAAGCTTATCAAACACTTAGGAAGTAAGGTTTTATAGCATTTCAGTTCAAGGTTTAGATTGGTCTTACAAGTCTTCAAGGTATTTCCACACTCTAGTTCATTGGTATTATTTTATTTAATTTCTCATAGTCTTCTACTCAGCCTTCTAACCTTATTCTTATTTTGGTTAGGAAATCTAAGTTCTTGAGCACAAGGTTTTGGTAAGTATATTTTAATAGTATAGTTCCTTCATCTCTTTTTCTTCAATAGACTCACCCTGTTATAATGGTTTTTAGGAGTGTTCCAAAGTCCCAACTCTGTCCTCATATCCCGGTATTTTGGTAAGGAAAATAGGATAGAATTTATATGTTATATGCTTTTTATATGTTATCTTATGGTTGTTATGTTATGAAATATGTTATGTTAAATATGTTTGTAGGCTTGGGCATATGACCTATATGACTAACAAGCCCCAAATAGATTATGGGCATATGACTTGCTTAGCTAGCAAGACCCCACTAATCTAATGGACATATGACTTGTTTAGTCTATGGGACCCCAAGTAATAATGGGCATTATAGTATGTATGTGATATAAGTGTTATGTTATGTTTTTATGAAATTTATGTATATGGACTATGTGTTAGATTTTTCCTTGCTAGGCATTAGGCTCACTCCTTTTTGTTTATATGTGCAGGAAAATAGTCTTAGTGGTGGGTAAGGTTCTTGGAAGCTTGGAGAATGTGTATTGAGGCGGAATGGATTCAAGGAGTCGAGAGTTTCGGTTTCGAGGATGTAGTTTTTGTTTTCTTATGGTTTTTATATGTATCTTTCCGCATTTTATTATGTAATCTCTTTTTAATTATCATTATGTCATGTTTTGATTTTAAAACAATGGGATCCCATATCCTACTTGATAATTTATGTAAGTTAAACCTTTATTTTTACAAGTCTTAATTAAGTTAGGATCTTTTCACTTGTAAGTTTTGTTAAGAGTAGGGTCTATGTGTAAGTTTTCGTTAATGGTCCAAATTCTAGAGTAGTTAGGTCATTACACTTCTCCCCGTACCTTGAGCTGATGGTACCCAGATCGTAAATCAATAATTGAAAATACAGTCGCGCCTCATAGTTGATCAAACAAATCATCGATCCGGGGTAGCGGGTACTTATTCTTAATCGTTACCTTGTTCAGCTCGCGATAGTCTATGCACATTCTCATGCTTCCGTCCTTTTTCTTCACGAATAGCACCGGTGCTCCCCATGGTGAATGGCTCGGCCTAATAAAACCCAAGTCTAGGAGTTCTTGTAGCTACGTCTTTAACTCCTTGAGTTCCGTAGGTGCCATCCGGTGTGGTGCCTTAGAGATAGGCTCGGTGCCTGGTACTAATTCTATCGTGAAGTCAATTTCCCGAGTTGGCGGCAACCCTGGCAAGTCATCGGGAAATACCTCTAGGAATTCTCTTACAATACAGACATCTCCAACCTTAAGTGGTGTCTCCTTTACCACATTTGTGATGCTGGCTAAGAATGCTTAACATCCTTTTTCCATCATTCTTTGAGCTTTGAGAGATGATACTAACAGGGTGCGTAATCCTGAAGCTTGTCCCATGAAGCATAGTTTCTGGCCGTCAGGAGTCTCGAACATCACCATCTTGCATTTGCAGTCGATGGTTGCGCCATGCCGTGCTAGCCAGTCCATGCCTAGTATAACGTCAATGTCCTTGATCACCAATTCTATCAGGTATCCTTCTAGTTCTACGTCCTCAATCTTGATCGGTACGCCTCGTACTATCCGTGATGATAAAAGTACTTTGCCCAAAGGCAACTCGGTTACAAACCTAGTTCTAAATTTTTCACAAGGTTTGTCTAGTTTTTCTATCATTCCTAACGAGATATACGAATGAGTGGCTCCCGAATCAAATAATATAGAGCATATGTTATTGAGGATAGAAACCTGACCTGTTACCACCTTATTGCTAGCATCAGCCTCTCCTTGGGTTAAGGCAAAAACCCTAGCAAGAACCATCTTGTCGTCTTTCTTCCCTTCTGGGTTGCGCTGAGGACAATCTCTTTTCCGCTGTCCTTCCTGACCACAGTTAAAACATTCCTTGGTGTTTGCGCGGCATTCTCCAGGATGTTTCTTCTGACACTTAGCACATGGCAGGTATTCCACATAACCCGGCCTATTTCCCCCATTATTTTTTCATGCCCTCTTATCGCTGTCAAATTGCTTGTTATCAGGATGCCTTCTCTTCTAACTGTTATTGTTGTTTCCGAACTGATTGTTGCTATTATGGCTGTTGTTCCGACTAATCTGAGGTTGACCCTGCTGTCTAGGCTCAGGCTTACTGGCTTCCTCTTTACTTACATTAGCCTGCAACCTCTCTACCTCTATTGCCGTTTCTAGAACGTCGACATACGTAGTATTTCCTGGGTTTTCTAGCTTAACCCCCAACTCAATCTTAGGTCAAAGTCCTCTAACGAACTTGTTCACCCTCAGAAAATCAGTTGGAACCATCTCAGATGCGAACTTAGCTAGGCGGTCGAACTGACGAGCATACTCTGCCACTGATAAACTACCTTGCTTCAAGTTGGCAAACTCCTCAACTCTTGAAGCGAGTACAGCTGAATTGTAATACTTCTTGTGGAACAGCACCACAAATCGAGTCCATGTCATGGTGGCAATGTTATGCGATTGCTGGACCAAGTCCCACCATATCCTGGCATCCTTCTTGAGTAATGACGAGACTCAGGATATACGGTCTGCATTACTGAGATTCATGTGTGTCAGAATTGGCTCCACATTCTTTAGCCACTCTTCAGCCTCAAAGGGGTATGTAGTCCCTTCGAAGTTTGGAGCGTGCTGCTTGCGGAACCTCTCATAAACTGGCTTCAAATTTTGAATGTTGAATTTTGAAATTTAAGTTGTTATCTTTTCCTTAAAAAGATGATATCTTATTTGAATTTCTAATTATTAATTAATTAAAATAAAATGCATGAAAAATCAAATCTCATTTTTCAGGGAAGTGATTCACGCATAGGGCTTCTTGAATTGTCCTATGTGTGTACCACTACTGATAGTAATCAGTTATTGGTTTTTTTATTTTATTTAATTAATTAATAAAATATTTTGAAAATGGTTTTAAAATGGAATGTAAGACTTTATCTTTAATTATTATTTATTTTATTATTATTATTAAAGATGATTAATTTTATTATTATTATGATAATACCTATATATTTTATATGATAGAAAATAAGGAAAGAAGAGTTTTTACATAAGAGAAAAATTGTTCATCTTTTCCTCACAAAAGTAAACCCTTCTCTCTAGCCTATAATCAAAAGTCTCATGTGTTGAGAATACTTTTGATTCACAAAATTGATTCTTGTTCTCTATGTGCCCACCCACATCTTGAGGTGTAGAGAACGTCTTGGAAGATCTAGGTGTGAGTACTCTAGCGAGGATAGGAAGATCGAAATATATATGGAAAGATTCAAGGATTCTTGATAGGCTACAAGAGGTAAATCATTTCGTATTATTTTTACATATACATATTATATTGATTAATATATTGCATATTAAAGGATCCTCATATAAAGTTGTTTATATGAAAAAAAAATTGTTGTATACGATACTACCATTACCGCAATTTTCGTTGTGCACTAGGAATTGTTCCTAACAAATATCTGATCGACTTCGTTCCACTTCATCGACCAGAGTCTGTAGCAGGTCCGGGTCAATAAAATAATCACTCCCCCAGTGATCGCATGTATACATCTGGTGAAAAGTAGAGGAGAGATGAGCTATTCGACCAACCTATGTGTGTGCCTAAGTAAGTTTGAGCTGTTCGAGAAATACTATTCTACCTTTGAGCAGGGCAGATTTAAAAAGGCAAGCAGTACTTCTTTGAGTTTTCAAAAAAATAAAAATAAAATTCTCTTGAAGCCAACAACATGATCGAGGGTAATCCAAGACCTAAAATCATTTTACTACTCCCTAAATTGACATTTTCCTAGAAAATCAGTGATTTTTGCAAAAAATCAAACTAGTTTCTACGCAAAAAATCATGAGCATCAAGAACACAGTTATGAAATCTCCAAAAGATGCATGGAAGTTATGCGACAAGTAACAAAGAGTCATGCAAATACAAAAAATGTGGTGAGAAACTTATTGTGATGAAAATTTGGTTAAAATATTAGGAGAAAAATGGAATTTTTGGAAGAGGGAATGAAGAGCAAGGTCACGATTTGAGAGGATTTCATAGAAAAGGAAAGCTTGGAAATTTTGAAAAAGTAAAGAATGAAAGGTTATGGGAAGACCTATTTATTGGTTACAACTCGGAGGCAAGCAGGTGACGTCATCTCAAAAAATGCATTATGAGTTTCTAGGGTGATGTGATATCATGTGCATGGGTTGGTGAAAAGGTGCCTCGTTTTTCTCTGAAAATGTGCAATGATGACAGAGTGGGAAAGTGTGACAGAGGCTTAGGAAACCCAAAAATTTCCAGTTGCGTATTCGAGGAGGCGTGGACATTACGTATAAAAGCAAAGCTATGAGCTGTAAAGTGATATTAAGAAGGTGAATAGATACTTACTTGGTCGAAGGTTGGAAGTTTATCCAGTGTTGTTCGCCCTAGGATAAACTTGGGGGCAAATGTTTAACCCAATTTTGACTGGATGACGTGGTTGCTACGAATAAGACACATGGCGTCATACCACATTAAATTTAGAATGCCGGTCAGAAGCAGTAGCTGCTTGGGGAGGCTATGTCAGAGTATAAAAGGTTGTTTCCTAAAGAGCCAATAGCATGCTCGATGATGGAGCCGATTAGTGCCATCTCATGAAGCTGCTCGAAGTACAAGACTTGCTTGATAAGCAATACGCTTTATCCAAAGATCCAAGTTTCACGAGACACTATAAAATATTTCAAGATATTCATGTAACTGATATTTAAATTGTATTATTCTTATATTATTTGAATATGTAATTGAATGTACTGATCTCACACCTACACGTGAAAGGCCTAGATATGCTTGTGCTCATAGCCCATTAAGACTCTCTATAAATAAGGGGTTTATTCAATCATTAATCCTAAGTGAAAAAGATGAGAGAAAGAACTAGAGATTTCTTTTGTAAGTAATTTACATACAAAACTCTTCGAATTGTATTCTTTCGTTAGCTTAAGAAACTCAATTAAACCATGTTTCTTCTTGATCTTAAGTGTGACACTTTTCTAATAAATAAAAGTGCAAGTGGGCGTAGGTCATTACCAACTCTTGAGGCCTAACCACTATAAAAAAATGAGATTTTTTCTATGATGACCAAAAAGTAATAAAAAAATAACATAATTACTGTAGCACGGAATTTTTTACTTCCATACCAAAAAAAATTGAAAATTACAAAAATACTACTTCATCTCTCTCTCGCACGCGGCATTGAATACTCTCTGTCAAGGATTACCCACGGCGGCCTCCATCTGCAACAACACATCCACCGCAAACAACAACGAAAACCCAGCCAAAAACTCTATCAAGAAACCGATGACGAAGACAAACAACGGTGATGATTGACCTAAAACAACAACAAAGATACAGATGATTACGATCTGAAACAACACCCAACTACATGCAATTCAGATCTTAAAAACAACACCACAACAACGACAGATCTCATCTGAAAAACAAACCCACATCTACAACTCGATCCCAATCTGAGAAACCAGCAACAACAATGGCGTACTATTTGATTTTTGGCATAAAGGTTTACAACAAAAAGACAACAGCAGCTATGTTGAAAATGGCTAGACACATTCAATTTCTGGGAAAATCAAGTCAACTATAAGGTAAGCAGCAAAAAACCCCAACAAAAACTAAAAAATCAATTCATCAAAACTGCCTGAATAATCTCATAATCTTTGCTTCAATTTTGTAGAAAAATTCAGATCAAGGAAGAAATTGTTGGAAAATAGTTGTTGTAACAATTAACTCATTAAAACATCACAACGAGGTATGTAATTTTCATATAGATTCTCTTTAGTATTCATCCAATTATGTTGTAAAATTATATTTGATATTAATGCTAACAAATTGACTGAAGAATTCAGACTATATATATTATGCGTTGCTCTTACGTTGTTTTACAGTTGTTTGTAAGTTATTACATATAATAAGCCTATTATTTAACATTTCATCAAATGGAAACAATACCAATACTGATTCAGAACAATGGAAAATGGGTTGACAACAAGAATTACATTGATTTTGAACCTAGTGGGGAATTGATACCTAGAAATTGCAAATATGAAGAACTTGTGCATACATTGTTGTTGCAGTTACGTTTTAACCCTGCAACAACACAAATGCAACTACAGTATCAAGTGAAGGACGGCTACCCACCCCTCAAAATAGTGGATGATGCAAGTCTCCTTTTCTACTTGCAGCTAAAAATGAACGAGTCTGACTTCACAAGATATCCACTATGTGTGAACACAGTAGACAACATTGCAACAACATCAAATCAAATTTCATTCTACGCATATAAAGAGCCAACAATAACAGTGGAACTGACGATGATTGAGAATGGACCATGAACAACAGAATCAACAATAGAGCAACAAGAATATGAAATCACAGAAGAAATCAGTGAAACATTTGACTTCATTGACTATGCAAAGTAAGTCACTGCAAAAATGTTGGAACAACTACAGAACAACAAGAATAAGGACTTGTCGCTTGAAAATATAGATTCACTTGTAATCACAAACCCCTGCCATCCCAAAATCGAAATTGGTCAGATCTACAAAGACAAGGCAACACTAAAAAGCGTTCTCAGCTACTTTGCAATAACAAACCACTTCCAATACAAGGTGTTCAAATCATGCTCTAGAGAATACAACATTATTTGTTTGGACAAAAACTGCAAGTGGTCCATAAGAGCATCAAGGAATGGAACAACACAAGAATTCATCATTAGAAAATAATATAAAATACACACATGCTCTTTGGAAATCAGATTCGGTGATCAACGACAAGCAACATCAAAATTAATAGGCAACTACATAAAGCCAAAGTTCCTCAACCTGAAAGCAACATGCACTCCACTAGACATCAGAGGCGACTTGAATGATAAATACGGTATAAAGATGAATTATATGAAAGATGTAGAGTCCCAGAATGTTTACTTAGCCTAGCTAGATAGTAGTAGTAGTAATAGTTAGTATTAGTTGCATTATGCTAGTTACCGTGGATTTTGGTTCAAGTCGGGACTTAGTTGGAAACTCATAACAACAGTTATGGATTTTATAAGTTTAAGAATATTAATTATAACATAAGGTTTGATTAATATTGTTGGTCATAGATATATATTTATTATAACCTACGGTTTAGATAGAGCTAATAAGAGTGTGACACTTGTCATAATTATGAGTATTAAGGAATTAAGTATTTTTTATGGATAGTTTTAATAAAAGAAAGCTCTGGAACCTTCCAGCAGCTGTTAGGATCGTATTATGACTCAGTCAAAGTCAATTTAAATTATGCTGAAAAAGTGAAAATACGTGTTTAATGTATCAACGTATGTTGATATATCGTAGCATAGGGGCCGATATATTGCCTACGGGAGATACAGAAAACACATCGACTTTGCACGAATGATCGATCGAGGCTCAGGAATACAGGGGGAGGCGATATATCGCCTATGGGGGGCGATATATCGACTCCATGAGTGTATTTTTTAAAGTTTGATTTTTGAATTTTAAAAATACCCTTAACCACTTAGACTTTCCTTTGAACGATTTTGACCGAGTTTTGGGCGTCAGTTGAACGAAAAATTCAAATCTTTTTCATTTTATAATCATTTATTTATTCAAATTAAAAGGGGTTAGTTTCACTCCTTGAACTCTATAAATAAGACCTAGTGCTCAGCCATTTTCTTCATTCTTCAAGCATTTGATCAGAGCCTCCAAGGTGCTAGTGTTACTATAGAGAGATACACTTGGGTTTTGGGTTAAAGCTTTATCATTCTAAGCTTTTATAAACACTTGGGAAGTGAGAAGTAGTGTGATTTCGGTATTGAGGTTTAGACCAATCCATAAGGTCATTCAAGGTATTATTATTCCTTAAGTCAAGTTCCTTATGATTCTATAGTTTTCTTTAGTTTCTTTTATTTAGATCCTAACTCTTGTTATTGATTCTTGATTAGGTATTTAAGTTCTTGAAACTTAAGTTTCTTCATGATGGTTTAGTTCTCATATTCATCTTTATTCTTAGAGATTCTCACCATTTCTACTGTTGGTTTATAGGAGTGTTCTAATCCCATTCTTGTTCCCAAATATCTCGGCTTTTGGTAAGCAAAATAGGATAGATTTTATGTGCTTATATGTTATGTTATGATATGTGTATTTTATGATATGTATATGTATAGAATATGTTTTATATTCCTTGGGCATATGACTTGTTTAGATAACAAGCCCCAAGAGTGTGTTTTATAATCCTTGGGCATATGATTTGTTTAGATAACAAGCCCCACAAATTTATATGACTTGTTTAGATAACAAGCCCTACAAATTTATGGGCATATGATTTGCCTAGCTAGCAAGCCCCAAGAAGAATGATGGTCATTGTAGTCCTATATGATATATGTTTTTATAGTCATATGTTTTCTAGTATATGTTTATGATTTATGTGTTATCAGATTTTCCTTGATGGGCATTAGGCTCACTCCTTTATTTTTAGTGTGATGCAGGAAAATGATTATGGAGGCGGAAGGATTCTTGGCAGCTTGGCTTGTGTGTTAAGGATGAATGGAATGAATGGACTGCGTGTCGATCGAGGATGATGTTTGTTTTAGTCTTTTGAATTATGTTTATTTTGTAATTTCGCACTTAGTTTTTGAATAATTGATTTTATGTTTTATTAAACAATGGGTACCCATACCATATTTTACATCTTATTTTGTAATTTGCACAATATTTATTTTGGATTTTTAATAAAGTTATGATTATTTTCTTATGTATGTTTTCTCAAAAATAGTAGCTATGTCTAGTAGTTTTAATGGTCCAAGGTCTTAGAAATAGTTGGGTCATTACAAGAGCATGGAGAAGTAAGGAACATGCACTCAACGAATTACGAGGAAATACAAATGAATCTTACAACCTAATACCAAGTTACTTGTACATGCTACAAAAAACCAACTGTGGAACTATAGTTGACATTGAAAAAGGAGAAGATGATAGTTTGTTGTTTCTATTCATGGCCTTGAATGCATCTTTGAGAGGCTGGGAAAAATGCAAACCTATAATAGTTGTTGATGGCACTTTCTTGAAGTCTACATATGGAGGAACATGGGAGTGGTTTTTCACAAAATTAAGATAACCATATGGAGTTAGAGAGGCCAGTATATAATATCATATCGACATGAAAGTATAATCAAAGCAACAAACAAAGTTTTCCCATAAATAACACATGACTACTGCATATTCCACCTGCTAAGCAACTTGAAAATAACCTACAAGAAACATGCCAAGGAATACAGTGTACCTTTCTTTGCTGCAGCAACCACGTACACAGAAAAGAAATTCGAATATCATATGAAGGAGCTTGACAAATTGGATACGTGAATAAGGCATTATTTGCAGAAAATTGGATATCATAGATGGTCAAGATTCTACTCCAAAAACAAACGGTACTCGGTAATGACTTCCAATATTGTTGAGTCACTTAATGCAGCCACCGTGGCAGCTAGAGAAGTACTTGTCACAACACTTTTGGAGTGTTTGCGTGGATTACTCCAAGATTGGTCATACACTAATAGGAAACTAGCTCCAAAACAATGACAAGATTGACATCAGTTGCAGAACAAGCACTCACCAACGACTTCGTATACTCTTTGAGATTGACTGTAAGATTGACCAATTTTTTAGTTTTTTTTTTCAATTATTTCTGTCAATCATTATTGTTGTTATTGAATTGCTCTAATGCTGCCACTGTACCTATACAACATATAATACAGGTAAAGCCAGCAAATGAATATATGTTTGAGGTATTTAAAGAAGATAAGTCATGGATTGTAAATATTAAAGAACGAAATTGCACTTGCAATAGATTTCAGAAGGATGAAATGTCATGTGGCCATGCTCTTGCTATGATGAAGGAGATGAACATAGACCCCTACGATTATTGTTCACATTACTACACAACAAAAGTATGGTTAGAAACATACGATGCAACTGTGTATCCAGTAGGGAAACAACAACATTGGGAATTACCAGACTTTTTCAAAGACATCATAGTGTTGCCTCCATTTGAAAGAGTGAAGGCTGGAAGACAAAAAAAAAGAATTATAGCTGCTTGAGCAACTAAAAAGAAGAACGAGTGCAGCAAGTGTGAACAAAGAGGTCATAATAGGAAAACATGTCGAACCCGACCACCAATAAGTTAAGAATAATAACACAGCAACACAAAAAAAATATGTTAGTTTATCAAATCACCTAAATAAATAACATTGGTTTCAATTTTTTTTATTTTAAACACTTAAACATTGGAAGGAAATTGATTAATTCTTGTTTCTCCCTTGTTTTAAAATGAAATGTTTTTTTTATTGTCTTTATAGATTTTGGGGCATATGCCTCAGACTGATATTAAGTCATAATCAATGATGACCAGTTATTCTTTTTAAAACATAATTGCTTATATTATGAGGATGCTGGTTTCTTGTTGCTATATAGTTGTAATAGTCAAACAAACAAAAATGACAAAGAATAGAAAGATGAAAGTCTGAAAATATACTGTAAAGGAAATAGGACCAACAAAATAACTGTTACCAAAATAAACCAAGAAACTAGACTATTATCTAGAAAACTGAAATTACATAAAAAAAAAAAAAACAATAAAATACAATGTTTGAAGTTGTTCTATTGTTGCTAAAAAGTTGTTACAAAGCTGCCGACAAAAAAAAACACAATCATCAATCCTTCAAACACAACTTTTTGCATTTTCTTCCAACTTTTTACTAACTTTTTTAGGAGACTTCTTTTGAAGTTCAGGTTGACTAGCAACGTTCTCTATTTGCTTCATTTTTCCATAAGAATAAAGAAGAACAACCAATCTAGAACGATGATCTTCAACTGAAAAGTCACTTGATGGAATTTTCTTGCAATCAACAAAATACTCAACAAAGGATGCAACAAAAATACCACAATCACTGCAAAATAGATACCCTTTAATGGATTGGTAAAATGTAAACAAGCATTAAAAATATTACATAGAACAAATAAAAAAACATAGGACATTACTTACTTGTCCTCTTGTTGAGGCAATCCATCAACACTAACAACAAAAAAATGAGCCTTGGAATCAATAGAAATTGCACTAGGGTCCTTTCTAATATTGTAAAAATTCAGCAACCCAAAAAACATTGGCAGCAAGACAGAATATGGCTCCATAGCTGCCATAGATGCAACTTCATACCGCCCAGAATTCAACGAGTTATACATGTAAAGAATCATTTCCCTTATATTCAAACGCCAAAGAATCCAATGGCTCTCCTTCCTCATATTGATTGGAACAAAACATGGTCACACTCAATCCATGGTTCACCGCACATAAGCTTTTTTTACCTTTTATAAACTGAGCAACTGAATGCCTAAGGTTAAGAACCGATGCATCCCGATTCTTTTGCAAAAATTTCTCATAAAGAGAAGATATGTTATTACTAAAAAAACAATCTGTTGTAGTGAAGTTCACCTTTGGAGAAGCTGAATATTTCCCCTTCTTCCTTAAGTAATAGAATATGACATCATTATGCTGAAAACAACATGAAATAATAACAAAATAAGTTCTCATAAGAACAAAGAAAAAAAAACTCACCGAGTCTGTTAGACATTCTCCACAATAAGAAAGTGTGTGGAACCACAGTTTATCATTCACTATATCAACTCCAAAGTCAAAGGCAGACTTAAATATATTCTTACCCTTCAAATAAACATTAGTTTTCCTGAAATAAAGGAAATACATATAAATTAAAAAGAACAATATCAAATAAAAAATAATAATACTAATAACATACTTCACTCTTTTATTTCAACCATCAAAAAGCCAAAAATCAAAATCCTTCTCATGCTCCTCATTAGGGACCTCTCCAATGTTGTCATCTAGTGGAAACAACCCTTCTACATAAGACACCATCTGAAATATTTCACCTTCTTCACCAGAACCAAAAGATAGAAAATCTTGCTGGAATGGAGATTTCAAAGCCACTGCAGGCTTCATAATTCTCTTCTCTAAAATATTACTATCCTTAACCTCAACAACACTACCAAAAATAACAGCATTAGACTCTTGCGCTGATACAACACCAAGTCCCTCCTGACCTAATTGATCACCAATGATCATGCTTTCAACAACTGCAAAGGAACTAGTAGGAATCTGTACAACAACAATGGATTGAAAAATGTATGGAATAATAGCAAACATATATAACAACATGTCAACCATAAAACAACAACAAATAAACAACAATCCAAACCTTCATTTTTGAAACAGCCTCTAATCTAGACAACACTGTTTCTTCAATTTGGAGCTGACTTAATCCATTGAAAAACGCATCAAAATCTTTTTCACTGGCAGCCTTCAAAAATAAAAATAAAAATAAAAAGTGAACAATGGAATAAAATAAATATTTTTTAAAAAAATAAAATAAAAATAAACAATCTACCTTGCCCGAAACAATATATTTTTCATCAATAACATCCTTAGACACAACAACATCGTTTTCAGTTATGTCCTCCTTAGAAAAAACAACTACATCATCTCCAAAATCCAAAGATTCATTATAAGCATCAAGTTCACGCTCCTTCATAGGTTTCACAACATCAGATACAGTTGCTACAATATCTGCCACCTGTAAAAACAACAATAGAAAAACACATTTATTGAAATTGGTCATTTTATTAACAAAATTGCAACACTACAACATTAATAAACCAACAATAATGAAAAAAGAAAAAGAAAAATGTACATACTTAAAAAATATAATAACAATAACAATGAATATATAAATTTATGAAAGAAAAAAAAAGTTGACAATAACAATGACCAAAACAGAAAATATCCATTGAAAATATAAAATAATTACAACCATACAATGATAATTATCCAAAAAATGGATATGCATCAAGCAACATAAATGCATTAAAGCAAGAATAGGACAATAACTAAACCTGTTTTTAGTCCCCAAAAAACAAAAAACAATGTTAAAAAAAAACTACATTTAACAAAATAACAAAAAACTAAAGTTTCAAACATAATAACAAAAACAATAAATAAATCTTCATTTTGATGCCATGAGTGGACTGAAGTCAACTATGTAGATACCTTCTGTTCTGTCTCACTCTCAGTGTCCTCACTGTCAACCTCATCATCATCTTCTTCACTAATCTCATTTTGCTTTCTTTTAATTTCTACACCAGAATTTCCTTCTTCCCCCTTGTCCTCGCCTTCATCCTTTCCAGCATCCACTTCTTCTTCCTCATTAACCTCTTCTTCATTTTCATTAGTCTTCTCACGATTGTCGTCACTCCCTTTATCATCATCATCATCAGAATCATTCTCTTCAACCTACATTTAAAAACCAAAACATTAAACAACAAACATATATGCAGAAACCAGGATTGTAACATAACCGGAACAATAACATAACAACATCTAAACAACACTACCTTATCAAATGCATCCACAAAAACAGTATCAAACTTCTCATGCATACCAGACAACAGAGCAGTAACACCAATAAATTGAGACTTCACATACTCCTTCAAATCCAATAACTCTGCAACCATTCCTTCATGCTTAGACACCAACGAATCCATCTTAGCATTTAAATAATCAAATTGAGTGGACCCATCAGGGAGGGTTGTTGGGATTTCACCACCAACAAGACCCACATTGGACACATAATCTACTTTTGCTTCCCCAACTTCATCAACATCTGCATTGAAAGAAAATCCACCCAACTTGAAGACAACAACCTCATTATCATTTGGCTTCAGATTTCTCAACATCATCTACAAAACAACCACCAAAAAACATAAAAAAAAAATGTAATAGGAAGACAATGCTATAACAATAGTAAACTAACATATAAACAACATAAAATCATACTTCTTAGCTGGAATATCAAAAACAGTAACCTTCAACAATCTCAGATCAAGAGTACTAGAACAACTCCACCTAGCAATCCTCGGAATAGTTTCAGAAACTAATTTGCAGTACTTCCCAACCATATAGCGACAACACTCACAAAACCAAACTTGAAACACATGTGGGCAACCAACCAATGTATAATAAGGTTTAACTTTCTTCTCCTCATTTGAATTTTGTACAGCATTGTACCAACTATCTAATTTACCCTTCAGAGACATAATGGTTTCATCAAAAGATTTCTTACCCCATGCGTACTCACTATAACAACCATTATTAACAGCATCTAAATCTTCACGCATAACTTGTTTTTCCTTCCTAGAACTAAGTAGAAACCACTGCACAAAATACAGAACAGCCAACTTTACAGCAACTTCATCATCATCACCCCACCTCTTAGCCCTAAAACACTCACGAATAGATTGCTTAGAAATCTTATCACAACCTGGCCAATATTTATCCAAAAAGCTATTTGACTCTTGTTTGAAATTAAAATTATTGCACTCCCCTTCACAATCTAAACCAGAAATCAAAGCAAACTCTTCAATACTAAACCTCAACCTAATACCACTAACCATAACCCATAGCTCATACTCATTTAGCTACTTAAGTTCCCTCAATAACAACTCATGCATTAATTGAGATTGTGGATTAAATGCAGGAAGATTCAAGAAACTATCAAAACAAGTTTCAGAAAAAATTTGTTTTTATTTATCAGACAAATAGTTATTAAGGTCCTTAATAACCTGATAAGTACAACAAGATATAACTTGGGCGGTAAAATATTACTTCAAATTGATTAAGTAATGTCAATCCTACAAAAAAAATTAAATAAATAAATTAACAAAAATGGTAATGAAACAACCATAAAACAACAAAACAAAAATATCATAAACAACAATGGACATAAAAAAACAATAATAAAAAAAAAACACCAAAACAACCACACAACAACAACAAAAATAGTAAACTTATAAACAACAATAATAAAACAGAATAAAAAATAAAAATAATCTCCAAAAACAAATTACTAAAACTATAAATTAACCTAATAACTTATGTTATACCCAGATTTCGAGCCATGAGGATTGTGACCTCAAAAGCGGGATTCATAATGAGTGAACTCGTAAAGTCTGGAATATGTTCGAAATCTAAACAACGAGCCTACGAAACAGAGAGGACTTCGAAGATGGTAGCCTCGAAATCCTCACGAGCTCGAAGGATAGGCCCCGAGGTGCATCTGTTCTCTGGGATGACCTCGGATCAGGGCTCCGAGCCTGATGCGCGTACGAGCTCGAAGCCATATGGCCTCGGGATATGTTATAACTCAAAAGTCAGAAAGAAACCTGGGAGAATATGGCCTTGGTGATATAGGATAATAACTTTGAATATCCTAATGAGTCATCAAGAACAAGACGCGGTCTACATTTATTATTGAAAATCCCCTGCAATCAGGGGATATTATTTGATTAGTTATACGCCCCCTGATCTTCAGAGAACGTTTCCTTTTACATCGGATTGTAGGCATTTAATGCCATTTAATCTATTTGCAAATATAGAGTAACTACCCGAAATATGTAGGATAGTATTCTGCAATCTTCTCTATAAATAGGGAGGTCGTGTACCATTGTAGAGGACCGAACTTTTGTGAGCTTAAGGAAAACTCTGGAGAATTCATCCTTGAAGGATTTTCAGAGATATTCTTAAGTCTTAATAAGAAAGACTCATGGACTAGGCAGATTTAACTGCTGAACCACGTAAAAAATCGTGTTTGTATTTTCATATTTTTATTGGCCATTACAAATTATTGTTTACGTGCTCTTCTTTCACTGTTGACGAAAAACGGCGTCAACAGTTTAGTGCTTTCATTGAGAGCCTTAAGCATTTTCCTGAAAAAGTCATGGCCACTAATAATCAAAATACACCTGAAGAGAATTATCCAAGACGTCCTGGGAAACAGCCTGTAACGCCCTGGATAGCCAAGACCGTTACACTGTGTGTTTATAAAGTGCCGGACTTGCTAATCAAGTCTTTTAATTAAAATTGTGTTGCAGAAGTTTCAAAGGAACTAGGGTTAAAAGCATTTTGGTCTCAAAAGTCACATTTTTCATTAAGAAACACTATTTGTTTATACGGGATCCCAAAAATACAAGCTCAAAGATCATTTACAAAAGTTGCAAGACTCAGGTACAATATGCAACCATACTAAGGCAAAACAAGCGGTAAGGTAATCTCTGTCCTGGTCCACTCCTCGACCGTGGTGATCGAACAGCTGGCTATGTACATTTCACCTCGGAGCTCTCCACCTCAGGCTTAGTCCAACTTTCCCTTGCCTTTACCTGCACCACGTAGCACCCGTGAGCCAAGGCCCAGCAAGAAAACACAACAACAATAAAGCATAAGCAATTATCAGACAAGTCAATATCTCACGTTGCATCACATAGCCTCAGTCAGATAACCATTCAATATAGTCAAGTGTTCCACCTACTAGGTATATCAACACATAACATGCACAGTTTATAAACGATAACCAGGGCTAGCGCTCATAGGCTGCTCCCTCTGTTATCCTAGTGTTCATGGCTCCCAGTGGCCGAGTCGCGCTCTGTGCGCTATTAGTATGTACGGCACTCTTAGGCCGCTTTTACATGTCCCATGGCGTGATACCAACATTGACATGATACAATTCTCGGGAGCACTTAGTCCCATCACAATCATATAACCAAGTGCAGTTTTCTTACCTTTCAATTCAATAGCTTTGATCCCTCGACACCTTGAGCACGATCCCACTCGAGCCCTAGCGCTCACCTAAATACAATCATGGCCAAAGTCATCATCAACTCTCAAGTTCAAAACCTAGCCCCGGGGCCAATCCCCGAGCCCCCCAGGATGTCCTAGTTCCACCAAACATGGTGGTGGAACCAAACCCCAAACCTTAGGTCAAAAACCCTTGCAAATTACCCTAAAACCTCATTCAGAAGGCAGGGTAGCGCTACAGCGCTCTTGGGAGGGTGCTATAGCGCTACAGACAGAAGCCAAAACCCTTCCAGCAAAATGGCCTAGCGCTACAGCGCCCAAAGGGTAGCGCTGTAGCGCTAGTCACAGACAGCCCAACACCAAAATTTCCCTTGTGCGATTTTCTCGAGCCAACCTCAACTAAACCTCTTCCAACTCTTACCCAAACCTAAAAACAACCTCATGACCACACTCCACTCATCCCAAGCACCCTAAACATCTAAAACCCAAGCACATGCATTCACAAACTCAAAATTCACCATAGCCACCTCCAAACTCTAAAACCCAACATAAACCAGCTGAACATCAGAATTAGAGCTTAGAATTCATACCTTTGATAGAATTTCGCCCACAAGCTATCCCTAGGCTCCCTTGGCTTGCTACTCCTCAACCTTAAGCCTGAATTCCCCAAAGTTCCATTCAATTCAGCTCAAGTACCACAACTTAAAAACCAGAAACAGAAATGGATGAACTCTTGAATCTTACCTCAAGTGTTAGTGAAACCCTGCTAAACCTTTGCCAATTCCTTAGTCTTAGGTAAAGATCCTTGATGTTTAGTTATCCCAGCTCTCCTCTAAGCTTTACTCCAGAAATTCTCAAGAAACAGGTGAAGGAAAGTGTAAACCGACTTAGAGAAACTCTCTCTGCTTTCCCTCTTTCTTTTTCCTTCTTTTTCAGACTTCTTTGATATTCTACAAATTCCACTAACTTAAAACCTCAGTAATACCCATCCTTAAGAGTCAAATGACCTTTATGCCCTCCCTATTAACTCTAATCCTTTAGTCCACTTAAGGGCATTTTAGTCATTTTACCCAATTCCCGCTACTCCCTCGAGTGTCTCTATTATTTCCCGCTTAATTTCTGATACCTAATTAATCACCAATAGCATTCCTCAATGTCATAATAATCTCCAGCTTATCCACTAAATTCCCATTTATACCCCTGAGCTCACCCCGAGCCGGGTATAAATCCCCGCTATGACTTTTCCGCTACTTTGCTCACTAGGATCGTCTCGAGTCACTGATCGTGTATATATCCACATAATAATGTGGTCTCAACAATTATCACATATATCAAAGAAGTTATGCCCATAATGGCCAAAATTACGATTATGCCCTTCTAACCTAATTTGGGCCTATATGCATACTAACACACATAGTCATGCATCTCAAATACTCAAGTAATCATATAACATGCTTTAAATCATAATCATGCATCTAAATTATTAAAACCACACATAATATCTGTTATGCCCTCCAGGCATACTAATCAAGGCCCTTAAGCCTTATTAGTGAATTTGGGTCGTTACACAGCCAATGGAAAACCCAGATGTCGAAGAACGGAGTGGATCCTCCGATTCTAGGGGACCACCTCCTCCACCAAGAGATGAGGATATGTACTACAATCCTGAGCGATATGTTCCTATTGTGGAACTCGAGAACCGGCAACTGAAACAGCAGTTGGCAGAGGCCAACAAACGGAATGAGGAATTGGCAAGGATAGCCGCAGAGGCGCAGGTGGCTCAGCCCCCTCCTCCGCGTGAAAACCAAGCCCCTCCTCCAAGGGACGTACACGTTCCTCCCCGTAGACCCCGTGGGCGTCCACGGAAAGATGCTGCCACGAGGAGGCCGGCTCAACCTCTGGCACCCGCAGAGCCATCCGCTCTACCTAGGCCCCAGAGGAGTACTCGGGCTAGGGACCCGGTTAATCCACCCGTGGAAGCACCTGGGGGAACTGAGAACAACCGAGCCCCTGCAGAGGCTCGAACTCAAGCGCCTAGGAATGCACCACACACAACCAACCCCTCTCGGGCAAACTCCGGACCGTCTAGGCCGCGAAATGGGTGGCAGCCACCATCACCCATACGATTCCCTCCATCACCAATAAGATATCCTTCGCCCCCTCGCAGGAATGCTCAACTGGTTCGAGATCAGGGCGAAAGGTGTGCGGGAGGGAGACAAGGAAACGAGGAAGCTTTCCAAGAGCGGAGAGGCGCCCCATCAGAAAGAAGTCAAACATCCCGGTCTCGCATGGCAGAAACGAGGAGGCGTGGAAGAAATCCATCTCGAAATAACTATGCGACGAGTTTTACCAGCGATGACTCTGGAGATACCAGGTCAGTCAGCAAGCATGACCGAGGTCGTAAGAATACTGGAATCCGCAGAAATCGCCCCGACCTGCAAGAACACCTGAATCAGAGTCGGGGTAATGTCGACCCGATAAATCCGGACCTGAGGGATCGCTTGAATAGGCGTAAAGATCCTTTATGGAGACGCGAGCCTGGAATCGTGATCGACGACAATCGATTCCAAACTTTGCCTCTCGCGGACCCAGTCCAAGAGAGAATCGATCAGCTGGAAAAGGCATTCAGGCTTTTGAAAAACGAGCAAGAGCATGATCGATATGAAGATTCTGATGAGGAGCTTAAACCGTTTGCTCCCCATATTTCCAACACCCCATTTCCACAAGGGTTTCGGATCCCTCACGTCCCGACGTTCGAGGGAAAAACCGACCCATATAGTCATCTGAGTACGTTCAACACCATAATGAGAGCCAGTAACGTGGGTTACAAGCTCAGATGCATGTTATTTCCAGCATCATTGACAGGACCAGCTAAAAGCTGGTTTGAAAAATATAAGAGACATTCAATAACCTCTTGGGAGCAGCTGTCTAAAGACTTCAAAAAGCAGTTCAAAGCCATGATGGGAGTTCGACCTGAGGCGTCAACCCTAACTAATGTTCGGAAACAACCAGGCGAAACATTAAAAAGTTACCTTACAAGGTTTAACTTGGAAGTCGCCCGAGCTCGGAATGTGGATGACAGTGGACACTTAATGGCTGTCCAGGCAGGAGTAATGCCAGGAAGCGCCCTCTGGGACGATATGCAAAGAAAACTGGTGAGGTCCCTAACCGAGTTTAATAAACGAGCGCAGAGGTTTGTCAATGTAGAGGAAGCGAGGTCGACACTTAATGTGACTTCCCAGCCCGAAACTACAACAATAAACGTAAACTCTGCCTCAACCTCGGCGGACCCAGTAGCTTCAAAGCCTGCTATGGAAAACCCTTCCAAGAGAAAAAATAACGAAGGGAGTAACCCCGAGGCCGAAGGAGGAAAGAAAAAGAAGGGGGAGAGATATTTCTCCGTGTATAGAGTGTACACCGAGCTCAACGAGTCTCGGGACAACATATACCTGGCTAATGAAAACCAGGTCCCCTTTAGGCATCCGGACCCGATGAGAAATCAAAAGTCCAAGAGGGATTCAAGCAAGTATTGCCGATTTCACAGAGACACCGGGCATACTACCAATGAATGTTGACAGCTGAAAGACGAGATTGAAGGATTGATCTCGAGAGGCTACTTTAGACAATATGTCAAGAACCAGAGTACTAATCAGGCGACCGCGAACCAGAGAGTTGCCGCATCGCAGCCCGCACCAAACAATAATTCCCAAACTCGGGATGAGGATAGGCCCCCGCCGATTGATGGAGAGGATGTGATAACCATCTCGGGAGGGCCTCACCCCGCAGGAACGGGCAGAAATGCCCAAAAGAGATATGTTAACGAGCTGAAGACCGGGGACGGGTCTCCCTACGAACCCGAACCTAGAGCTCCAAAAAGTCAGAGGATTGAATCCCAACCAATTACTTTTACTGAGGAAAACGCGTCCCATGTTCAGTTTCCTCACCATGATCTGCTGGTCATCACTCTCCAGCTGGCAAATAAGAGGATCCACCGAGTTCTCATAGACAATGGGAGCTCAGTTAACATCCTCTACAAAGCAACCCTCGAGAAGATGGGACTCGCCCTTCGTGACCTGAAAGCATGTGCAACTACTTTATACGGCTTTTCAAGAGAAGGAACCGCCTGCATGGGCTCCATCGAGCTCCCCGTAACCTTAGGAGACTATCCCGTCTCGACAACTAAGATGATGGAATTCGTGGTAGTGGATCCACCTTCAGCCTACAATGTTCTGCTCGGGAGACCCGCCCTGGTTGGGCTGGGGGCAGTCTCATCGATAAGGCATCTGGCCCTTAAGTTCCCGACCCCAAGCGGCGTTGGAACATTAAAGGGAGATCAATTGGCTGGGAGGGAATGCTACAACATTTCCTTGAGAGGAAAGAAACAGACGAGCGCACAAACACTCGTCATCATTCAAAATAAAGACGGGACAGTCTTCAAAATTGAGGAAGAGATCGATCCAAGGGTTGAGGAGAAAGCTGACCTCGAAACCTTAGAAGAGCTCGAAGAAACCGATCCCTCGAAAAAGGTGAAGGTTGGAAAATACCTCCAAGGTGACACAAAATAGCAACTAATTTGCTTTTTGAAGAAGAACCAGGATGTCTTCGCATGGTCACACTCGGACATGGTGGGAATAAGTCTGAATATAGCTAGCCACGCGCTGAATATAGACAAAAGCTTCCCTCCGAAGCAACAAAAGCGAAGACAACTGGACGAAGACATAAAGAAGGCACTGAAAGAGGAGGTCGATAGGTTGAAAGCAAACCGATTTATTAGGGACGCTTTTTACCTTGACCGGTTAGCCAATCCGGTGTTGGTCCCAAAGCCTAATGGGACGTGGCGAACCTGCATTGACTACTCGGACCTCAACAAAGCTTGCCCAAAGGATTGTTTTCCATTGCCAAGGATCGATCAGCTCGTGGATGCCACGGCGGGGCATGGACTGATGTCGTTCATGGATGCCTATTATGGATATAACCAGATTCCCATGCATGCCCCCGACCAAGAACATACGAGCTTCATAATGGATAAGGGGCTATACTGTTACAATGTCATGCCATTCGGGCTCAAAAATGCTAGGGCCACATACCAGCGGCTCGTGAATATGATGTTTTCAGATCAGATAGGCAACAACATGGAGGTTTATGTTGACGACATGCTTGTCAAATCTCAACTTAACGATAACCATGTTGATGACCTCGAAGAGTGCTTTGGCGTGCTCAGAAAGTATAACATGAAACTGAATCCTCAGAAGTGCACTTTCGGAGTATCATCAGGAAAATTCTTGGGCTTTATCGTAAACGCTCGTGGAATAGAAGCTAACCCCGACAAGATCAAGGCCCTGATTGACATGCCCTCACCTCGAAGACACAAGGATGTCCAAAGTTTGACCGGCAGGATGGCGGCCTGAGTAGGTTTATTTCGAAGTCTACGGACCGTTGTCTCCCGTTTTTAAACCTTTTAAGAGGTGGAAAGAAGTTTGAATGGACAGAAGAGTGCGAGCTGGCATTCCAGGAACTTAAAAAGCACCTCGCCGAACCCCCCATCTTATCAAAACCTGAAACAGGAGAAATACTGTACCTATACCTTTCCACCACCGAACACGCAATAAGCGCAGTACTCGTTCGAGAAGAGGATAAGGTGCAAAGACCTATTTACTACATCAGTAAAAGATTACTGGGGGCAGAGTCGAGATACCCCTTGATGGAAAAGCTGGCACTCAGCTTAATACATTCATCTCGTAAACTCCGCCCCTACTTTCAGGCGCATCCCATCCATGTGTTGACTGATCTACCACTTTGACAAGTCTTGTCTAAACCAGAAGCTTCAGGTCAACTTCTTAAATGGGCTGTTGAGCCCGGACAGTTCGAGATCACCTACCACCCGAGGACGACCATTAAGGCGCAGGCATTGGCGGACTTTATAGTGGAATGTACTGGTATGACCAACGACGAAGTCATAACCCCGGCCCACGAGCTGTGGAAACTATACGTCGATGGCTCATCCAATGAAAATGGATCAGGGGCAGGAATCATTTTGATTACCCCCGCAGGAAGCAGATTTCATTCTGCCTTGAGATTCAACTTCAAAGCGTCGAATAATGAAGCCGAATACGAGGCTTTACTGGCGGGGCTTCGTATAGCCAAGGAGCTCAAAGCTAAAGCAATACATTGCCACAGCGATTCCCAGCTCATTGTTAACCAAATCCTAGGAGAATACCAGGCTCGCGGCACGAGAATGGCGGCTTATTTGGAGAAGGAAAAATCTGCATTGGAGTGTTTCAAATTTTATACAATCGAATAGGTTCCCCGAGAACGGAACTCAAATGCAGATGCCTTAGCTCAGCTCGCCACATCCGCCGAAAATGAAGAACTAAACGTTGTGCCCATAGAACACCTATTGGCACCTAGCATTAACGAGCCAGAGGAGGAAGACGTATGTATGATCGAGTCCGAGCCAACATGGATGACCCCGATAGTGGAATATCTCGAGACCGGTGTCCTTCCAAAAGACCGGAACCAGGTTCGAAAGTTAATGTATCAGCTTCCTCGATACACCATGATGGACGGAAAGCTATATAGAAGGGGGTATTCCATGCCATTACTACGGTGCGTAACCCCACCCAAAGCCAAGAGGATCGTCGAAGAAATTTACGAAGGGTTCTGTGGAGACCATACTGGGGGGCATAGCCTGTCCAAGAAAATCATACGCCAAGGATATTTTTGGCCCACCATTAAGTCAGATTCTTTCGAATATGTAAAGAAATGCGACAAATGCCAGAGATTCGCCACTATTCCTCGAGCTCCACCATCCGAGCTAACCATGTTGACATCCCCATGGCCATTCGTGGTATGGGGAATCGACCTCATTGGCTCTCTCCCAACTGGAAAAGGTGGTGTAAAATATGATGTGGTCGCGGTGGATTACTTCACAAAGTGGACGAAAGTTGAACCGTTGGCAACAATAACTTCCAAAAAAGTCCTTGACTTCGTGGTAAAGAACATTGTATGCCGATATGGGGTGCCGAGGAAGATTGTGTCCGACAACGGAACCCAGTTCGATAGCGACTTGTTTACCAACTTTTGTGAAAAGAATGGAATAATAAAGAGTTTTTCGTCAGTAGCTCATCCTCAGGCAAATGGCCAGGTCGAGGTTGTAAACAAAACTCTCAAGAGTTCATTAAAGAAAAAGTTGGAGGAAGCGAAGGGACATTGGCCCGAAGAATTGCCCCAAGTCCTACGGGGTTATAGGACCACTACTCGAACTTCAACAGGACATACCCCGTTCTCTCTAGCATACAGATGTGAGGCTATGTTGCCTATTGAGGTCGAAATTCCAACAGTCCGAACTCAAATTTATGACCAAGACTCAAACCACACTCATCTCGAAGAAACCTTAGACTTGATTGAAGAAAAAAGAAACGAGGCTCAGCTAAAGAATGCTGCCTACCAGCAATGAGCTACCAGGTATTTCAACAAGAGGGTTCGAGATCGAAAATTCGGTGTGGGAGATCTGGTGTTAAGACGCGTATTCTTGGCGACACGAGATCCAGCAGCTGGTGTACTCGGGCCGAATTGGGAAGGACCATACCAGATAGAGTCAGTCATCCGGTCTGGTGTGTACAAACTTGCGAGATTGGACGGGAGCCTGGTACTGCGAGCATGGAATGGCGAACACCTTAGACCTTACTATCAGTAGTATAGGAAGTGTGTTGCTTGTAACCATGATTGACTATTTGTACTAATTTGTCTATTTTCGAATTCCATTAAATAAGGATCTATTTCGTTCAATATGTTATCTCCTTTTATTTTTGCAATCTCTCTTAATTTAATAACCTATGGTCACACTCATAGGATATTAAGGGGGCATCATTGGTACATATACCATCAGCTTAAAAAATAAAATAACATACACGAAAAACATAAAAGTATTTGGATATAACTAGATACACGAGCTTAGATAGTTCGGACATAACCGAATTATCAAAAACAAAAGTATTTGGATGTAACCAGATACGCGAGCTTAAATAGTTTGGACAACCAAATTATCAAAAGATAATAACGTTTGGATTTAACCAGATGTGCAAACTTAATAGGTTTGGAACAAACCAGCTAAAACTAATCAACGAGTTAGAATTTAAACCTACTTCGAGATAAGTCGAGATCGAGGCTGGAACATCTTATGGGAAAATAGTTTCGAACTCATAACTTCGGAGAAATAACCGAGGAAGAGGAAAAGTAACTAAGCAATAGGATATAACTAGACCATTTATATTACACACCATACAAGTACTTTCGAGTTCGTGGTTAAAGTAATATCCGACATTGATGAATAACGAGATCGGAAGCGGATAATTCGAACAAACTATGCGTGAATGCATCGAGTTTCGAGCTTAAATCCAAACTATGTTTGTATGAAGAAATAAACATAAACAAATCATTAATATAAAATATGCAAAATATTTCGAGCCAGGAAATGTAAAGCATATATAAGTTAATATAAAAGAAATTGTATCAGCCCTACGGGCATAAATTAAAATAATTACAAAGAATAAAGGGACGCAGCCCCGAGGCGAGGATCAGGAAGGAGCAGTCCCCTTGGCTTTTCCAGCGTCAACGGCACTATAACATGACTATCCTTCTGAGCAACCTCTTGGGCGGCTTCACTCGCCTCAAGACGGGCACTCCACCGCTCTACATACTTGGCCTCGAGAGGACCCAGGAAGCTGGTATCGAGGTCGGCATTGTCAACCCAAATTTTGTACATGGCCTGGTCAACCGCCTTCTCCTTCTGCTCTTTGAACTTGTTCTGGAGGCGGGCCTTCTCGCTTTCCATGATATCGAAAGTAGCAGCTTTCTCCTCTTCGAGCTTAGCATTAGCTTTCTCCAGCTCAGCAAGACGAGTCTTCGCCTGTTCAAGCTCGGCTTTTGTCTTCTCAAGCTCCATGAGACGGGTCTTCACATTCTCGAGTTCGATCTTCGAGTCCTTGAGTTCATCAGCCATCTTAAACTGGAGATCCCTCGACTCTTGGGCCAGAGACATACTCGTTTGCACCTCGTTGGTCAGTTTATAATTAAGCTGTGCTGAAACGACAAGGGCCTGAAATACAAAGAATGAATTAGATCACGAGCTGGGACACAAACGATTAAAGGAGAGTTGCGAAGGTTACCGCGGCAGTAAGTTTAATACTCTTATCATAAAGAGTATTATAGTCTGAGGCCTTGTGCACAAGGTCCCAATGGTCGGCGCCGAAGCCTGAAAAACTCTGACCCACTCGAGAGAGGACATCCGAGCTAAGTACGGCCCCTTGGGTCCCGGCAGCACCGTCGAGCACGAACTCCTCAACATGATGTAACGCCCCAACCCTCCAGGGACCGTTACGGTGTGCCTTGTAAACAGTGCTAAACTCGCTAATCGAGTTATTTGGCCAAAATCGTGAACTAAGTATGATTAGCGGTTTAGGGATTAAAAACTTTGGTTAAGATGTAACGTTTCACTAGAACGTTTAACATATACATTGGGATCCCAAAAATAAAGTTTCAAAGTCTATTACAGAAAACATTTACAACAGGCCGTTCTAAGCGGAAAAACAGGGTTCAACCCTAGTTCCACTTTAAACCTCGGCCGTGGCGGACGAGCAGCTGCATATGTACACGTCATCACCTAAGCTCTCCAACTCAAGGATGGTCCAGCTTCCTCTTGCCCGCAGCTGCTCCCAATGATCATACTTTTTATTGGACCAGTCCGAGGTGGATTGGCCATCTCCCAAAAGCCCGCAGTCTCGGAGCTTATCCTCATGCAAAAGGTACGAGAGAGACCTCCTGCCGTAAAGGAGTTGGAGCAGGGCCTCTCTATGCCCCTTCATTGCCTCGTCGGGAGTAGGACGGAGGAAATTGGCTGGAAAATAAGACACATTGCAACTAAGTACGAACCTACAAATAAGAACCCAAGCACAGAGATAAAGAAGGTTGGAATACTTACGAATCCGCCTGAATGAGTAGCATCGAGACGGGGACAGGCCATCTGTCCAGAAGAAGGCTTTTTTGAAATCAGGTGGATGATTAGGGAGATCCTCAAACACTTTTTTCTCTTTGGGATAGCTCGAAAGGTAGTAAAAGCCATCTCCTCCCCGAGCTCAGGAGGGATTACTTTTCAAACAGAAGAGATACAAAATCTCTTGCGGTGAAGGTCCTTCCCACTTCAGCTTGTGGTATAGCGACCTCAAGGCAGACAGAACCTTGTAAGAATTGGTGTTGAGCTGGAACGGAGCCAACCCAACAAAATCTGTGAAGTCCTTGAAAAAATACTTCAAAGGCAATAGCACTCCTGCCTTCATGTGTTCCTGACTCCATGCCACATACCTCAGCCTGTTGTCAGGGTTCCCAGGGGAATAGCAGCTCCGCTCGATAGCGGTCGGAGCTCGACACCTCAAGGAGCTTGACAACCTGAGGCCATGGAAAGCCAGAATATCAGTTATCTGATTTGTCGAGGTAACCGAGCTCCAATAATGCTCAGCCTCGAAGATGTCTCTCCTCGGTTGCGAGGTAGAAGGCTCCCCCATGAGTGAAAATTGGAGCTCTCCCGGGCTGTACGCAACGGTCACTGTCAATTTAGGGTCAAGTGGGATCGGCCTGGGCCCTGAGTTGGATTCTGGATAAATAGCCTCTCAAAGGATCCTCCTTTTCTTCTCTATGACCTCGTCTATTTGGCGGCGATAATGAGCTCGAATATCCTCCTGCTCGCGCGCGAGGTCGTACTCACGAATTCGACGCTAATTCCGAGCAAACAACGACTCCGGGCTCGGGGTTTTTGGTGAGTAAGGGATTGCCAGCAATGACCCCCACCGTCTTTCCAGATTCTGTGACATCTAGCGAGAAAGAAAAAATGGTGAGGGCCATGCATGCAAGAAGTCAAAGGTTACGAGCTTGACAGGACAAGCTCGGAGCTTAAGAACGAAGCGAGTTCGAAACTAAGGCCCTTATTAAAGAGTCAGAACGTGTATTCCACGAGAAAAAGGAGGGGAGTGGACAATTTTTTTTTAAAATTCCGAAAATCAGGGGAAAAAGAGTGGCGGATATCCAGGAAAGGTAATCTTGGGTATCGTGCATTCTTCAAGGCCAAGGTTTTATACCCGATATCTTGGTATACAAGAAATGTCTTTTAAAATTTTAAAACCCAGAAAAAAGAGATCTTGCTCAAACACCAAAACTGGGTATGGAACCAGTGATGTAAACCCAATATGGAGACTTGAAACATGAAAGCCTATCGGTCAAAAATTCCCTAACGTATCGTACTAAGAAAATAAACTAGTACATTCACAGAAATAACAAGAACAATATGAACAGAAACGGGTATGAGGGAAAATAAAAATTGGACACTTACATAATAATGGCGGTTGCAAAGAAATCATTGACTGAAGGAGAGGCTGCAGATATGAGCTCACGGTCTCGAACAAACCGGAGGTCCTTTGTTTTTTCGGCTGAGAGAACATGCACAAGCAAGAAGTTCTCTGGGATGGCCTCTGGTTTTGTCCCTTCTCTTTTATTTCTGATGCGTGTAAAATAAGAGGAAGAAGAAGACCTTATATATATAGAGGGAAAAAAGTGATAAAAAGGATTAATCTGAGCTATTGGCCAGAATCCTCATAAAATCCAACGGTCAGGGATTGATGACATGATGGTACCGAAAAGGTGGCAGACTAATGATCGTGGGCAGATTTCCAACGTACTCGAGTACCCTGAATAAGCAATACCCAACTGACACGTGTCCATTCTCAAGTATGTGACGATACGGTTCCCGAAGAAGGTAGTTCAAAAGTTTCCTTCTCATAGGATTCGAACAGATATTTTTTAGGGGGCAAGATGTTATACCCAGATTTCGAGCCATGAGGATTGTGACCTCGAAAGCTGGATTCATAATGAGTGAACTCGTAAATTCTGGAATATGTTCGAAATCTAAACAACGAGCCTACGAAACAGAGAGGACTTCGAAGATGGTAGCCTCGAAATCCTCACGAGCTCGAAGGATAGGCCCCGAGGTGCATCTGTTCTCTGGGATGACCTCGGATCAGGGCTCCGAGCCTGATGCACGTACAAGCTCGAAGCCATATGGCCTCGGGATATGTTATAACTCGGAAGTCAGAAAGAAACCTGGGAGAATATGGCCTTGGTGATATAGGATAATAACTTTGAATATCCTAATGAGTCATCAAGAACAAGACGCGGTCTACATTTATTATTGAAAATCCCCTACAATCAGGGGATATTATTTGATTAGTTATACGCCCCCTGATCTTCAGGGAACGTTTCCTTTTACATCGGATTGCAGACATTTAATGCCATTTAATCTATTTGCAAATATAGAGTAACTACCCGAAATATGTGGGATAGTATTCTGCAATCTTCTCTATAAATAGAGAGGTCGTGTACCATTGTAGAGGACCGAACTTTTGTGAGCTTAAGGAAAACTCTGGAGAATTCATCCTTGAAGGATTTTCAGAGATATTCTTAAGTCTTAATAAGAAAGACTCGTGGACTAGGCAGATTTAACTGCTGAACCACGTAAAAAATCGTGTTTGTATTTTCATATTTTTATTGGCCATTACTAATTATTGTTTACGTGCTCTTCTTTCACTGTTGACGAAAAACGGCGTCAACAACTTATAATGCAATTTCAAACAAACATTAAAACAAACACATTATCTTCATTCAACTGTAAATCACGATGCAACACACAATAAATTTCGAAAAAATGTAAACAGGACAACAATAATAACACAACAAAACAACATGATGATATAAAAAACTTTAAAATAGGCAAATTACTAAAACTTACAATACATATTCAAACAAACATTACAAGAAACAAATTCGGAACATTCAACAGTCAAAGTGAAAAAAAATGCAAAACCCTAAAAACCAACATCAAAATAATACAATACAAACAACATGCAAACCATAACAACAAAATTCTTTGGGTCATCTCCCACAACTTTGCTTGATTTCACCTTTTTCGCCTTCCTCCTTTCAACAGCATCAGAAACCAACTTTCGTTTCTGAGATTGGGATTTCGATGACTCGGCTTTGGGCGAGTTATGAGAACGTGGTTTCTCTTCAATTCGTTTCACAGAAGCTTTCTTCCCCATCAGCAAAGCTTGTTTAGAAATCTTTGGAGACTTTGGAATTTTTTTTAACAGGAGTAGAAGATCCCGATCGTAATATAGCCATAGATGATAGATAATGCTATATATAACAACAAAGAACATGGGCTTAAATGCTTCAATAACCGTTAAGAACACAGATTTTAGGGAAAAAATTAAGATACTACTGTGATCATGGAGCATAAATAAAATAGTGTGATCGTGGAGCAGGAAAAAAAATGGAGAGAAGAGTGGAAGAGAGTATATCGTGAAAGTGGAAAGGGTGGGAAGTTGCAGAAAAAAATTTAAAAAAAAAAACCTCATCAATACAAATTACACGGAAGAGACAAAAGTAGTATTTTTGTAATAAAAAAAACATATAACGTAAACATAAAAAAACGTGATTAGTAGAAAAGTAATTATTGCCATGTGCTAGTAAAAAAGTTTATATTATGATATATTTTGCACTTTATGTAAAATTTCCTAAAAAAATTTGTATCATTTCCATGATTTCAATTCATTTAATTTTATTTTTTTATCGTATACAGTGACTTAGTGTCGGTGACCAAAAACGCCGGTTAATAATTGTTATTTTGATAATTTAGATTATATATACGTATATATCAATTTTATATTTTTTAAATAAATATATTTGTATATACATAAGAATTTTTAAAATTTGCCTGCTTGTTTAAATAATTATATATTAATTTTTTGGGTAATTTGCGGCGAAAATACCTAAGTTGTTGGTTTTATAACACTTAAATACCTAACTCTTGTTTTTGGTGGTAAAAATACCTTCCGTCAACAATCATTGGCATCCGTTGGTACCTGACCGTCAAGTGCCATGTAGAGGTAAATCTGGCGATTTTTAATTGGTCCACGTAATTTTTAATATTACAGGTCACCTAAATCCTTTTTTTTTTTTTTAATTCTGATATAATAAATTAAAACTAATAAATAAAACTAAAAACTAATATAACTAAAAATTTAACCATCTTTAATTCAAAAAAAAAAAAACTTAACCATCTGAATGAAAAAAAAACTAACAACTGGAAAAACTAAGTTAAAGACGAAAAGCATTCTTCTGAATGAGGAAGAAGGAAACGATTTCAAGTGAAGAAACGATTTCAAGCATACGGACGAAGGAGGAAGACGAACTGAGTTGCAAACGTTGACGGCGATGGCGAAACGTAGGGGACCTAACGACCCACCACCAGCGTACGGTAAGTTTGCTAGAACCCATTTCAAATTTTTTGTCGGTGTTTTGGGGATTGTGTTTTGGGGGTTCGGTTTTGGGGGTTATAAATGAGTTAATTTTTTTACATTTTTTATATCAAGTTTGTTGGGGTTCTAGTTGGTGGAGATGCTTTAAAGCATATTTAAGATTATACAGTGGGGTCCATACGTATGGATTTTTGTGGGAATCTCTATGTGTCCATTTTGGGGTTTTGACATTTTTTGTGGAGTAAAATAGTGCATCTGTTTCTTTGTTGACTATTTTATTCACTAGTACTACTTTTGACTTGGTTTGCTTCCCCTGTGTACTGCTGTTTTGGTGTATATTGTACACAGATAAAAATTGTGAGAAGTTTACAGTCAAATTGCATCATAGGGGGCATTGGTTCACGCCCTTTGGTAATAAAAGATATGAGAAAGGGCTAATAGACTACTTTGACAATGTTTCGAAGAGAAAATTCAGCAGGCTTGTGCTAGAGGATATTGCTAGCAAATTAGGTTATTCTATGCCTTTCGGGTTTCTATATAAGCCACATGGGAAGCATCTTAATGCTGGGAAGATGGTTGTTGGGCCTAAGGAAGCTTCAGAAATACTTAATGAACTGGATGTCAAGAGAATTTCAGAGGTTGAAGTGTATTTGGTCCTACCTGAGGCTACATTTGGTTTGGAATGGAAGGAAGACCCCACTGCAGTACCCCATATACCTGACCCTCCCCCTAAAATATTAAGGAGATGTGTGATTGAGGAGTTACCATCCGATATTGATGTGGTGGGTATACCTGTAGTGGAACTGTCATCAGATAGTGAGAAAACTGAGTATGGTGATGATGATGAGTATGGTGATGATGATGAGGCAGAACAAGGGAATGGGAATGAGGATAGTGAGGAAGCAGCTGTTGAAATGGATGCTGGGGATGATGCACCCATACCTCAAGCTGACACACAAAATGAGGAGGTCCTGCCAGATGAAGTGAATGATGCAAGACATGAGATGCCTGAAAGTTCTAATCAGAGGCAGTCAAGAGGGTGTTTGCAAGAGGAAGACTTTGAGTTAAATGATGAGGAGTATGAGCAAGAGGTTGAGGCAGAAAAAGAGATGGGTAGGCCATCTGATCCAACTAAATGGTGGGGCAGTGTGACAAATTTGTGCAGCCAAGGTGTTCAGGGAGATGAGTCAGATGGGGTGGACACTGAAGAAGACTTGCAAAGTCTTGGAAGTGATGGTGAAGAGGTTGGGCCTAGGAAGTCAAAAATACATTACAACCCTAGGTCCAACTTTAAGGATTTCAAATTTGTATTGGGAATGGAATTTGGGACTGCAAAACTACTGAGGACTACTATTAAAGAGTACTTTATTGAAAGTAATAGAGAGTTTAAATATGTAAGCAATGACATGAGAAGAATTAGGGTCAAATGCAAAGCTAAACAATGTCCTTGGTTGTCGTATGCAAGTGTTTCAAGAGCTGACAACACTGCTTTCAAAGTGCAGACTTTAGTAGATAACCACAACTGTGGTTTGGTCCTTAATAATAGTCATGTCGATGCTCCCTGGTTGTCTAAGTATTTTTTAGAGCAATTCAGAATCAATCCAGATATGAAGTATAAGACTTTTAGAGAGATGACAACTAAAACCAAGTACTCACATGTTTCTAATTGGGTATTCTACAGGGCAAAGGCCAGAGCAAAAATATTGCTTGAAGGTAGTGTCTCTGAGCAATATGCTATCTTGGAAGACTACTGCAAAATGATATTGGCTACAAACCCAGGTAGCACTGCCATCATCAAATCAAATATGGTAGAAGGAAAAAGGATATTTGAGAGGGTATATATCTGCTTAAAAGCTTGTAAGGAAGGTTTCAGATCTAGTTGTAGACCACTCATTGGTCTTGATGGGTGCTTCCTCAAAGGGTATTGTAAAGGATTGCTTTTGGCTGCAGTAGGAATAGATGCAACAAACTCAATGTATCCTATTGCTTATGCAGTTTGTGAGAAAGAAAACACTAACACTTGGTCTTGGTTTTTAGAATTGTTGAAGGAAGATCTAGAAATTGACAGGCCTTCTCAGTTTGCTATGATGAGCGATAGGCAGAAAGGGTTGGAGAATGTTATTGCTTCTATTTTTGAGGGTGCAGAGGTGAGAAATTGTGTTAGGCACTTGCATTCCAACTTCAAGAAAGACCACCCAGGTTTGTTATTGAAACAACAACTATGGGCAGCAGCAAAGGCAACCACTATTCCAGAGTTTCAAAAGAGGATGAGAGAGTTAAGGGAAACTAGTGAAAATGCTTACAACTGGTTGGCACTAAAGACTCCATCCGAGTGGTCTAGGTCACATTTTAGTGAAATGGCGAAATGTGATATGTTGTTAAACAACCTTTGTGAATCTTTTAATGCTGCAATAGTTGATGCTAGAGACAAGCCGATAATTACTTTGCTAGAAAAGATTCGTTATTGGCTAATGAGTCGGTTTTTCAATAAGAGGGAAAGTCTGAAGAAGTGGATACATCCCGTGGGGAAAAGAATATTGCAAGTAGTGGAGAAGAACAAGAGTATTGCCAAGAATTGTCTGACTACTAGGGCTGCAACTTATCAATTTCAAGTTGACTGCCCAAATAATGAGTCATTTGATGTTGATTTGCAAAAATTGACTTGCAGTTGCCGAAGATTTCAACTCACTGGTATCCCGTGTGGTCACGCACTGGCTGCCATATGGACAAGTGGGGCAGAGATAATGGACTATATCCATGAATGTTATAAGAAAGAGGCATTTCTGAAAGCTTATGCATGAATCATATACCCTATGCCAAGCCCAGAGCAGTGGCCAGAGACTGATTTGAACCCTATATATCCACCTTTTGGAACTAATCTGCCAGGGAGACCAAAAAAGGCCAGAAGAAGAGAATCTGATGAACCACCCCCAAGTTCAACAAAAACTCGAAGGTTTGGTCAGATCCACTTGTGCAAAAAGTGCAAACAGCCAGGCCACACAATCAAAACATGCCCCAACCCAACAAATGCTCAGGTAATGCATTGATGAAAGATTACACCAGATTAACTCCATGAATTTTTTATTTGTTAGGTTCCTGCTAAAAAGAAAAGGGGTAGGCCACCGGCTGCAAATCCCACTGAAGCAACAAAGAAAAGAAAAGAACGATTGACAAAGCAAAAACAAAGCTTTTCTCAGCAAGGGGGTCCCAAAACTCGAGCCAGACAACATGACCTTTCTCAGCAAGGTGGTCCTTCGACTAGGTCCACATAACATGCCTAGACAATCTGCTAGAAGAATGTTCACACTTTTGACAAAGCTTTTGAAGATAGAGAATGAACTAATTTATGTCTAGTTAGGGATTTTTGATGTTTTTGTAAATACTTGACTTCACTAGATCTTATGTTTTTGATAGCTATGGGCAACATGGCCTTTGCACTTGATGTAAACCAAATAGGCATTAGATCTTAGTTTGTTTGCTAGTTATGGACAACATGACCTTTAAACTTGATGTCAATACTATCTGGTTCTGGTTCTTACTCTGGGATTGCATCTTAATGAAGTACACTTGTTTATTTTTTTACTTTAGGAATTGCACAATACAAATATAAAACTTAAAACCACCAGATTAAAAATAAACCATCAAATTCAATTTAAACAAATAACACTTACAAAAGGGTCCAACAAATTGGATCATAATTTACAACAAAACATACAATGATATCCCATAACTTAACACCATTTGTTGATACATATTAAAACTACTACAATGGCTACAACCCATAATTTTTTATTACTTTTTACCACCCTAACTTCATCTTCATGCTGTACTCCATCCTTGCAATCAGCATCAGATACAAAAATCATATCCTCTCCCACAGATTGATCACTCAAAGCTTGTTGTGTGCTCCAATCGGCATGTGTGTTTCCAGAAACAAGTTCATCCTCCAACTGTTTAATTTTTCTCAACAACCTAGGTATGACCACCTTGCTTCGGGCACACATATGAGGGTCTAACCAAGAGAAATACCCACAACCACCATTACTCTGTAAACACAAGAAATCATCAAACCAGTAGAAGTTAAGAAGAGATGAACAAACCCAAAATTTTCAAAAAAAAACTACAAATTAACCACACCCAACCCACAACCACCATTACTCTGTAAACACAAGAAATCATCAAACCAGTAGAATTCAAGAAGAGATGAACAAACCCAAAATTTTCAAAAAAAAACTACAAATTAACCACACCCGATACTTATGGCAGCACTTGAATCTTCTTCCAGGATTATCGTTGGTCCAAGAAGTCTTGATGACGACTGCTTTCGATGGCCGACAATTGCAGCTCCATTGTTCCATGGTCACATTCAAATTTTTATGCCCTAGACCTTCGTTTTCTTCAAATTGTACTCGAAGGATGGGGTTTATAATTTATGTTTTTAATTCAGATGGTTAAGTTTTTAGTTATATTAGTTTTTAGTTTTATTTATTAGTTTTAATTTATTATATCAGAATTTTTTTTTAAAAAAAAAGATTTAGGTGACCTGTAATATTAAAAATTACGTGGACCAATTAAAATCGCCAGATTTACCTCTACATGGCACTTGACGGTCAGGTACCAACGGATGCCAAGGATTGTTGACGGAAGGTATTTTTACCACCAAAAACAAGAGTTAGGTATTTAAGTGTTATAAAACCAACTTAGATATTTTCGCCGCAAATTACCCTAATTTTTTTTTAATTAAGTTTATTATTTTCTATTTTAGAGGAAAAATTTTAAGATTGGAAACCTAAACTCAAAAGGCGAGTTAGATTAGAAACTTCTGAAGGGAATAAGCTTATTTCATATATTTTTGCTATAATTTCTCAAAACCATATATATTTTTTATGTTAATATACGTTTAGCTTATGATAAATATGATATTTTTTAAATAAGAACTTTAAAAATTATATAATTTGTGGGAGCAAAATTTATGTCATTTGTTTGTTGAATGAAATGACAAATCCACATGCAATGGACCAACAGAATATACACATTTGGCCAGTGTAAAAATCATGTCGACTAAATATCATAATTCTTTTAAAAAAAAAGTTAATTTAAAAAAAAAAAAAAACCTTCCCTAAATTTCAAGTAACCATAAATTAAATCAATAACGTTTTCTTGTCTTGACTGAAAGTACATCATCAGTGAAAACGCATTCTGTTAAAAAAAATTAATGTGTTATATAATGCAACCAATTAATGTGAATCGCACAAATATTTAATGAGTTCATCTGAATCAGTAGATTATGCAGTACATCATTTCAAAGTTGCCAGCTATATATTACGATCTTCATTAGTCTTCACCGGTTTCTTCACCAACTTGAACGAAGCTAACATAGATTCAGTTCGGGTGACCACACTATCCATTTTGCATCGCTTTGATGTCATAGAAGTTCGCTTCAATATATCCAATAATGAAGTATCTGGCTTCGTTACAGAAGATGAGCTTTTGGTTATCTTTACTTGAGAGTTGCTAATCTTAACGGACGCAGCCTTTGGTCGATTCTCTCTCTGAATTTGCTTGTCCTATATGAAATTTAAACTAGTAAAAAGTCATGGACATGCAAGGATTAAGGGTGCAAACAATGACTGACCCCTTTTATATTTTAATGATACTAAATGTTCTGCTGATTTAAATGCTGAAAAATGGGCCAATGATACCGAGACAAACATGTATAAGCGCCTACACTTCCTTTTTGAAAAAACTTACCGTTTCTGAAGTATCCTCCGACGCTGTGATTGTGCTCCTACTATTGCTATCGTCTCGTTCAAAGATAAAAGAACGGGCTGTTGTTGATCCTTGCCTCTTGGATGATGGCAAATTACTCGATCCTCCCCGGCTAAGGAAAGATGACTGACAAGCAACAGCAGTGTTATAATTAAAAGCATCTGACAGCCTAACTTTACTATAATCAATAGTTACTGACGTCTTATGCTCAGCCCCAATCCCATCACTAAAATTTTATCATCTAATACATTCTTTTTAGCATACTTAAATATAATATATTATTATTAAACTTTCATCCCATAGCTTGATTTCATAAATTAGAGAGAGCTGCATACCCTTGATGAAAGGCTTCTGTTTACTCCCATGTGAGACATATCAAAATGTGCTGCAAAACAGAACAATTATAATAAGAAATAATAAGACGACAAAGAACTGCAGTCGGTGAAATACTGCATATCTTCATTATCTACATATAAAGTATCTTACTATTTGTTTTAGCTCTCTTCTTAGTATCAAGCACAAGATTCAGCTTCTTTATACGACAAAAAACTTCTCTCGAACTTTCATCTTCTGCTGGTGACAAGAAAGTAACCTGCTCCTCCTGTTTTACACAATCTATTTTTAGTATTTATAATAAAATAAAAGCGTTGAATCCAAAGCATGACTGCAATAATAAATCGGAAAGCTCCAACCATGCATGGAAAAAGTCACATCAAATAACTCACAGCTTTCTCAAGCAAGCACTGTCTGGCGTGCCTCTTTTCTGTTTCATCATCATCAGATGATAAGTATGCATCATTGCTGTCTGTAAACATTTGAGGAATCATTTGCTTTACTTTCCTTAAATTCATCTTCACAAGATTTGATGGAGTCAACTCTTCTGATGCTTCATCATCACCAGTCTCCTCGTCTTCCTCACCTTCCGTATCTTCTTTCTCTTCAATTAAAGTTGGTTCTCTAATGTTTGAACCATACTTCAACTTCTGCAGAAGATTTTCAGTACCAGTTTCATCCTGTTGCTCAAGCCACTTCTGGTGAAGTTCATTGCGCCTTTCATTATCAATTGGCTTTTCTTCATATCCAGTTGCTATCATATCTTTAAGATCTTCAAGATCTTCATCATCCTCATCTTCATCATTATCTTTGAATCGTAACAGGTCATTGTCACTATCATCCTCTTCTTCAGCTTCATCATCAACAAAAGCTTTGACAGGATCACCAGTGGGAGATGAAGCCAAACCAGCTGGTCTAGATGGATGGGGATTAACATTCTCTTTGTCATCATCAACTTCTTCTTCATCAGAAGTACTACAAAGAGAAATGACAACTAAATTTACCTTGTACGAAAACTGGTTCAAAAAAAAACAAACTGCAAGTGCTGTGTTTACAAGTTTGCAATAAAAAAATATCCTGAATTGTGCCTTCTTATAATTGACTTGGTTAATGTGCGTGTGATATTGACAGACTTAATACACATCCAAACATTAGCAGACGCCAATTGCAATAAAGGAGCCAGTCATTACTATTGTATATGGCATACATAGAACAAAAACCGAATAGAAGAGAAAAGACACCATAACACATTTCCAAGGATGAGATAGAATTATGAAAACTAACACATCATCGGGAGGGGCAGAGTCAAACTTTAAGCTCATTGCAAGTACTGAAGGCACAAATTCTTCTTCCAAAGGACTGCTTGGTGTCTCATTTTTAGAGTCACTTGTTTGGGAATCAGAAAACAAATCCTACAATACTCAAATAACAAGTTATTAATTATAATACACAGTAACTGGATTGACAAAACATTTTCAAACCATTGAGGTGGAAAGTGAAAGAGAACCTGAGTATCACCAATAGGAACACGAAATGATTGTGACTGCTTTGATTCCCCATCCATAACCTGAATTCAAAAGCTCATGTAAAACAAGTTGAAATTACCAGAACCATATGTCTATTGTTTTCCATCCAATAAATAATCAGGCAGGAATGTCTTTTTAAGTCACCATCCAGTACTCTAGCAAAAGAACTTACTAACTGAGGAGGAACTGTTATTCGGGTGTGTATGATATCAGATTCATCCTTCTGCAGCCCATCGATGCTACCCTCTGCTTCAGTCCCACCTGCAACTTTCTCCTCATCTATAGTTACTGGAACTCTATCTCCTTCTCTGTCTTCTAACTCTGGGTTTACAAAATCCTCTCCTGATAAACTGTCACTGTCATCAATGAAAGACGTACCTCTTATAATAGCAGATCTGTCAACAACCCAAAAATAGTAAACCCATGAGCTACTTTGCAACAAGTATAAACTTAGCGAACCTACAAATTCAAAGTCAGATTTGGAATACTCACTTTCGTGCAACCTCTAACTTTCTTTGTCGAATCTTTTCCAAAACTGAAGATATAGGCTTCTGAACAAGTGGTGCGGATTTAAACTTTGCGTCTCTAGTTTCTTATCAAGAAAAAAAAATGCAATTCTCAAGTGAGTACAATAATTTAACCAAACCGCTAATCAACGAGTGTCGAAGGTTATGCACCAAAAAGAATAATGGCACACTTAAGAGTCCATACCTCGCAGCAGCCTCTGAGATTCAGCGTGGAGTTTTTTTAGATGTTCTCTTCTCTTCTGCAAAGTCATAAGAGCAGAAAGAATATGTAAACGAGATAACTCAATAGCAAATTCAAACTCAGAATTTGACAAAGCTTACCTTCTCCGACATCCGTTTGTTATCAGTCTCGCTACCCTCACCACCATCATCCCTCTTCTTCCTCTTCTTTTTGTCCTTCTCTTCCTCAATACAGTCAGAATTACGCTGAGTCTTCTCCGGTTCCTCAATCGACACATCACCCCCACTGCCCTCTCCAATCTCATTGCTTCGATCTTCACCAGATCCCACGCCAAAAGTCCCAAAATCCAAAGCCCTCTTAGCCCCCAAACCATTGCCCTCAGTACCCAAACCAGTAAGTCCAGAATCCAGATCGTTTCCCCCTTCATAATCCTCCGATCCCGAACTAGACACCAAGAACTCTTCCGTTCCTTCAAATTCTTGGGTTTCACAATGAGATGAATTGGCTTCTGCTATTAAAACTCGATCATCAGACTGCTCGATTTGGGGATCTGAAACCCTAATTGCTTTCTTCAAACGCTTCAGCTTTCTTTCGCGGACTGGAGAAACTCCCTCCGGGGAGGAAAACCGCAGAACTTCGTCGTCGCTTTCCATGGTAGGGACGAATTCTCTTCTGTCTGTAATTGATTGAGAGACGAGATACCGAACCCTGGAATTTTGAAGAAGAATAAGAAGAGAGCGCAATAAGATGGATTTAGGCGCCGTGTTTTGAAATTTGAGAGGGAAAATCTTTTTGACCTTTTAGGTATTGTGCTTTCTACCGCCAAAATTACTTGTAACGCTGTGACAGACGGCGGCCCCACTCGGATGATCATCTCTTCTTTTACGGCTCTGATCTTTTATTTTTCTCTTGATCCGTTAGGGTTAAACGGAGATGTCATGTCAACACCAAAACTTTATTATAATTACGAAAAACTCCTTTTCATATTATGAAATTGGTGTTTTGTCAAAATAAATAAAGAATTCATCTTTTTTTTTAATAAAAAATTATCCCCTCAAATTTTATTTTGTAAGCAAATCTAGATCTACCATTAAGTCACATTTTAGTAAAATATATACATATATATATTTGCAGTACCTAAAGTAATGTTATAATTTTATATTCAATTTTTTTTACTGTAAAATCGCTTAACAATACGAAAATAATGCAGTTATTGTCAGCAGCTCCATTAAGGACTAACTATCCAGCCATGTATGATAGTTCACCTAGTAATTTAAAAAAAATATATCTTATTAATTGATTTCAAAATAATTAAAAATAATATTTTAATTAATCAAAAATAAATGTTATTAATCAAATTAACTAAACAATTTTTTGTTAAAAAAATCTTATTAATTGGTTTTAAAATTAAAAAAAAACCTAATTAATTTTTTAATAATATAAAATTAAATTATAATTTTTTCAAATAAAGACAAAACAATATTATAAAAATCAAAACTAAAAAAACATATTTTTTATAATTAACATTTATTCTTATCATTTTTTTCTTCCTCATTTCCTTCCTCGATTCTCCTTTATTTTTCTACTTCTTCTTGTTCATATCTTTCCCCACCGACGACAATTGGGTAGATGATGTCAGTGCGAAGTCTTGAGGGGGCATATGGAGTTGTGACAGACGATGATGCTCGACGCTTCATTCGAGCTTCACAATGGGGCTTTGATTCAATGGTTAGGGATGTTGTCGGGTGGCGAGACAACAAAGGCTCTTCGAGGACAATGACAGTGACTAGCGACGAAAATCTGTGGTTGTCTTGGTTTGGTTTTGAATTTAAAATTTAGGATTTGAGATTTAAGATTATTGAGATTAATATCACTAATTTTCAAATGATGATGTGTCATGACTTAGAAATTCTTACTTAGAGACACGTGTCAAATAAGTATGATTATATGAAACTAGATATGGTCATTATATGATAAGTGTAAGAATATTTTATATGAAATGACATAATTAAGTGTTGCTTATGTAATGTCATTATTAGTATACGAAGATAACTGACATAATATTACTATCGGGTCATAATGAGATGGATACAACATACTAACACACTTGGAACCCATAGACACACGATAAAACATCTTTGGTCAGCCCATTGAGCAAAGAGAATTAATTCTAGAGAATCTAAGCCCAATAGGTCCATTGTGACTCAAAAAAATGCACATACCCTTTTATTGTAAGATGAGATGATAAATGGGATTTGAGAGAGTGAGAGTAGTATTCATCGTACATTTTATATTTTTAGTCATACATTTTATATTTTTAGTCATGCTGAAATCATGCATAACACTCATCCTAAATTAATTTTAATGATAGTGTTTTCATTAATTACAAAAAAGAAAAATCGAAGTTTTATAACCGTAATTGGTAAATGTTAAGCAAAGAGCATGAGTTTTAACACACCTATTCCACATTTCATTTAAAAAGTAAAACATACACATTCGAGCAGTTTTATTTGAGTCTCGAGATGATACAAAAATTTAATATCTTACATCCATTCAAATTTTAATCCGAGAGAGCTTTTTTGGACAAGAACTTAACTCGCGGATCATATTTTGCCTTCTCAAATACTAAATTACGCCTGCTAAATAAATATATATGTATAAACACACAAATATAAAGTGAAGCATCTTATTTAAATTGCGAACATTCTCTTTGAAGCTATAACTAGTAAACTCCATGGTGAGGAAGATTTGGGGTGCTCCAAGATGACAACCAAAATAACAACCAACAGTCAACAACTAATATCAACCTATATAGCTAATATCACAGTATCACCCCCTAGCATAAGATAATAGATCACCCATTGAGGTGGGTCGTGAGAGAAAAGTATCACTCGTACCTAACAGAACAGACCGCCTCATGTTATGCAAAGAAAAATTTCAAACCATCAAAGAAAATACCAACTTAAATGCCTAAATTAGTGAATTTATTATGCACTTCTCTTGATATTTATCTAATTTGGAAACAAAATGCATAGGGTAAGAAAAAAATTCTTAAATTGGTAAATGGAGTTTTGAAAGAGAAGTTATTTAATCGATAATGGCATAGAGATGCCCATAAATAGAAATACACTAATAAATGACATAGTGATGTCCGAATATCGAGCATCCAAGTGAAGTTGTTCATTGGAAAACAAGTGAAAAGCTTATGAAATAGAAAGATTCTCACATCTCAAAATCCCATGTGGTCTCAGCAGTTAATTTTGGTACCTTAACTTCAGCGCCCAAATCGCATGATGCTGAAATCTGTAAGAAACCAACAAGCATAAGTTATATAACTTTAAAGTGTAGAAATAAGATAAGGTTTTACAAACTATTGTACTCCCTGTCATGATCTGTTGAATATAAAATAGAATACTACACAAGGAGGTGTAATGTTAATGAGAAAATCACACACATGTAGGTCAAAATTTTTAATTTTAGTAATTGGCGTAAAAAAAAATTGACAAAATTGAGTTTGGAAGAATACAGTGAGTATATAAACAAATCTAAACATAAGGAGAAATTTGACAATTTTTGGGACAATTTGGGCAAAGGAAAAGAATCAAAATTCAGGTGGACTTGCATTACGTGGCGACGCATCACAGGTCCAAAGAGACGACTCTGTCGTATAGGTGGCGACGTGTCACCATGTAGCCACCTAGTAGGCAAACCATCGCCTAGGATGCGCAAAGGCTGCGACACATTGCCAGTTTCTTGAAATTCTGGCTCCAAAAATTGCATTTTTTAAATTGCAATATGTGATGCAAGCCAAGGTTGGTGCTAACACTATTTAAAAGTTATTAGATAGTTCAAAGGGACTGATCACACATTTGTACTCTTTCTAACCTCTCCCAAAGATCAACCATTTTCTACAAAAATTTCATTAAGAAATTGCTTGCTTGAAGAATTTAAAGACTTGTTGTATTCCAATTCTCATTCTTTCATTAAAGAATACTCAAGCAACCATCCTAGTGGGTTGGAATAGAGTTTCTCTCTTTTCTTTGTCTTTTATGTTATTTGTTAATTACACTTTCTACAATGATCTCTAACCTTCATCCCCCAACACTCCCTCAGTCACCCCCTGTGACTAGACCAATAGCCCAAAATTACAAACGAAACCTTTTAAAGTCTCTCAATACCACTGACTTTAACGCCTATTCCATATCTGGTTAATCATCATCTCATCTCATCTCCTATACACTACTACTACCACAGAACACTTGAACAGTAATTTCAAAATTCCTGAATTGTAGAAAATAATAATAAGAAATCAATACCTATATGATTCCTTAATCAGAAACTCCAGCAAGCAAACATTCATTGAGTACGAAAAAAAAAAGATACACATTTCCTGCTGGTGTTTCACTTTCAAAGCATGTTAACTTTTTTCAAAGCATGAATTGTAGAACATTTCCTGCTGGTGTTTCACTTTCAAAGCATGTTAACTTTTTGTTCATTAATTCCTATGGCCAAGTTACATGCCTCCACTTAATGTAAATATCACCAAATACAACAATACTAAACAAAACCACTTCGCAAAATACCTGAATGAAATGGTATGCGTAGAAAATTCTATTCTCTACCAAGTGAATACATTACAATATGCAAGACCAAGATGTATAAGAAAAAGGTAAAAGTAACCAAACTGCCAAGTGTCAATCCCAGCCCCAGGAGTTAAGTTACTAACAATTGAATTAATACCTATATTCATGCCACAAATTCTGTATATTTTATCTTTTTCTTCATTCTTTCCCCAAACAAATTTTATGTTTAACAAATGAAAAGCAAGCTCCAAATATTCAGGCAACAAAAACTGAAGTAGAAACTCTATACAAAGTACAAACCTTGAAAGATCCATTTATCTTCGAATTCCTTGACCATTCCAACCCCAACATCTTGCTTGTTGTATGGTACGAAGCCCGAAACACATCATCCCCATAAACCTTCTGAGACACAGAAAAATCCCAAACATTCTTGACCAAATCATAGGTTGGCTCAAATGATGTCACCCCGCCATGAATGTAAGTATACTTCAACTTGCAATTCCCCGTACCAAACATGTAATTAGCCGAAACCTTATTCGCTGAATCAAAGATAAGGCTTCCATCCAATATAGTCCTATTGTCACCTCTACTATGAATGTAAGTCAAATTCAATGGTTTCTCTGCAACCTTAACTGTGTTCATGAACTGAAATCGAAAATCCTGCACCACAGAGATCGACAATCATGAGTCAACTATGATTGACGTTCGTGAACCAAAAAGAAGAAACCCCTAATAAAGCCAAAACCTCAAAAGTAAATTCTAACCCGGCCAAACCTATCTCAAAATTATCCCACTTTTCTCGGAACCAAAGCATACTTATATAACTAGCCAAAGTAAATTAGTATAATAATTTTTTGAAAAAAAATAAAAATTGTGCACAAGGTATGGAAATCCCACCGGAATTTGTCAATTAAAAATAAAAATCCATTACTTGACGAAACGAATTATCGGGAACAAAACAGGGCTGAGATTGAGGATAGGTGGGTACCTTTTTGGGGACGTTGTAATCGATGATGAAGGAGCCAGGCTTATCGAGAGAAAGAAGTAAGCCGTTCAAGCTTGGACCACCAACGAGTGTGGCGTCGGTCATGGAAGCTTTGAGCCTAGCATCGCCGGCTCGAAAGGCGAAAGTTGCGGTGGCGCCGCCATTTTTGTCAGAGTCGTACTTGCCCTTGAAGGTTGCTTTCATTGTAAACAACGTTGAACTTCGAAGGGGGCAACAACAATGTCAACGAGATTATTATGTCTGTTGTGGGAGTGGGTGAGGTGAGGCAAGTCCTTCACTCGTGATGGTTGAATTGGTTTTATTGGTTTTGTAAACCAAATTCCCCCTTTTTTTTTTTCTTTTTTCGTTCTTCTTTTTCTTTTTAAACAGCTTTTTATAATAATTACGTGTATATATTTACTATTTTTCAATTTGCTACACATAATACATAAAATAAAAGGTCAAATCTTTTACCAAATTAAAAAAGGAAAGTCAGCAACCCAATCCTAAACTAAAAAAGAAAAAATCAATAGTTAATCGTAAAGAAGTTTTTTTTTTATATCTGTACTTTTTTTGAGCAATTTTTTTATGTGTACTTTCTTTTAACGATTTTGTATCATTTATTAAATTTGAGTATTATTAATGTTTTACCCAAAAATACAAGTTCAATTAATCAGCTCAATGTACAATTGATAGATAAGTGCATGAAGAAAAATATACATATAAAGTATTTTCTTTCAACTATGGAGTAAGTGACTCGAGTTTACTTGACAATATGTGACAATCGAGTTTACAGATCGTCTCTTACGTCAACAATTAAGTTCGAGGTACATAACGACGGAGTCGTCCTCGTAAAACTCTGAACATGATCCACATCAGTTCGCATTGGCCTTACAACATCCAGCTCGAGGAGTGTGTTCAGCTCGCAGAAGCCTGACTATGACGCACAGTAAAGGATCCCAAAAGACTCGGAGATTCCTTAAACGCCTAATAAATGCCCAGACTTTATTATGTATTTATCACCCAATATAACATATAGAATTATTAGGCGGTTATATATTTATGTAAATAGGAGTTACCCAAATTTCTCATTTACCATATTAATGAATGGTTACCCAATAGTGTCTACCATTTTTTCCCTATAAATATAGAGGGAATGGACTGTAAAAAGGACCGACATTCTGTATGTCAAAACTCTGCTGAAATTGTCATAAACAATTTCATCAAGAGTCCAAAACAAATCAATAAGAGTGACTCGTGGACTAGGTGGATTTTAACCACTGAACTACGTAAAATTGTCTGAGTGCTTCGTGGTCTTGTTTTTGTTATTTCTTATACATACAGTTTATAAAAAGCTTAATCTCTTTGTCTCGGATTTCTAAATCTCATGTTGACGAAAAATCGTGTCAATAGATTGGTGCATTCATTGAGAGAAGATTAAGCTTGAATTCTCACACAAGTTTCAACCTAACAATCATCAAGGTGGTCACATGTTCTATGTGTGACAACGAAACGGAGCAACTTGATGATCAAGGAGGTCACCGTACGACCATCCCCACTGGAGAAGGTAAATCTGCACAACATCGCCCTAGAAAACAGCATGTGTAACATGACGATGTTGGAAGTTCACCCTCACACCCACCGAATCCCAATCCTGGGTACATGACAGCCATCGAGATGGAAAATGCCCCGCTAAGGAACCATCTTGCCCAAGACAATAGGATAATTGAAGAGATTTTAAATCGATTACCCCCTCCTGCAACTGATGTTAATGTCATGAGGAGGCAAAGTGGGTCCCACAGGTCCCACAGGAATAATCGACCTAACATCAGTCGTTCTGTTCGAACTGCAACCCCGAGTTCCATACCTTCTGAATGAACTCCGCGAAATAATCAACTTGTCAATCCTCGCAGGAATAATAATTCAACTCACACTCCCAGGAATCAGCCTAGCCAGATAGGGCGAGTTGAAACCGTCTCAAGGAGAGGAGACGTCCAAGTAAATCTGGTTGTGCCTCGACCAGCAACTTAGGCACGAAGGAATGAGTCTGCACTGCCTCCAACCCGGGAAATTGGAGTAGATCAAGGGTGAGCTAATCTAGTGCGCCCCGATGGAACAAGTATAGCCTCACCAATAAGACACCCTCTATCACCAATTCAACATCCAATGCCACCTCGCCCACAGAGGAATGCTCCAACTCAAGGGAATAGTAGGAGAAATCCTGCCCCCTCAGAAGACATTTATGTCCTGCGATCTCGCGCCAATAATCCAGCTCCTCGACCCCAACCACGAGCAATATGTTTCACGAATGGGAACTATTAGATAAAGAGCCAATGCGGAGGCAAGTTCGGGAATCCCCGTAACACAAATTCCCATAGAAATGAAAGTGACCTAAGAAATCAATTGAGCTCAGCTCAAATCTTGCACTCCAATCCACCGTCCGACCTGCGTGATTATCTAAACAAACAGAGAGGACAGTCAGCTCGTCATGAAGAAAGGAGCTATACTCTAAACATGGGATATCTGTCTATTTTTCGTGACAATGGGAACGTCCCGCCTAACCAAGCTCAAGCTTGGAGGGACAATAACTCACCGAACACGCACAATAGGATGGGAATTGGTAATCAGCTCCCAAATAACCTAGAGATGAAGGATCCAACCCTCGAACGGCTGGCCTTAATGGAGGTGCAAATGAAGAGGCTTTTATATGGAAAAACATAAATGATTGTGATTCCGATGAGAAGCTCTAGCCTTTTGCTCCTCATATTGCAGCAACTCCGTATCCCGCTGGCTTCAAGATGCCAACTATGCCCACATATAGCGGAACCACTGATCTGTCCAACCACATTGGGACCTTCAACACTCTGATGATGGCCCACAACGTGAGCCTCGACCTGCGGTGTGTTCTATTCTCAACTACATTAATCAGACTAGCCAAGTTGTGGTTCAACAAGTATAAGAAACACTCAATCACCTCCTAGAAAAATTTGTCCTCTGAATTCAAGAGATAGTTTCGAGCTACCAAAGAGGTTCGAGTGGAGGCCGACTCACTGGCCAACATTAAGCAACAGCCCGACAAGTCCCTGAAGGCCTACCTCAATCGGTTTACTAATGTAGCTGCCTAAGCTAGAGATGATGATGACAATGTCAAGCTCATGGCCTATCAGGAATCATTGTAGGAGGAAACTTATGGAAGGAGCTCCAAAGGAAAGGAGTGAAAAGTGTTGATGAATTCTTGGCTTGAGCTCAAGAGTGGATAAACCTAGAAGAGGCACAATCTGTTGTCGCAGGAACTAGCCAGACCCTCGTTCAGCTCGTTGGAGTGGTGGCGGATGTTGTGGCTACGACTCAGCCCGCTACCCAGAATAGTTAGGCAGGGGTAATAAACGAAAAGGGACTGGTGAGGGCGACCAGAGCAGGTCCAAGAAAAAAAAGCACGGGGATAAATATATCTCCATCTACACCACCTATACCGACCTAGCAGACACACAAGAATGTATCTTCTTGGCAAATTCTAGTCGCCTTCCATGGAAGAAGCTCAAGCCCATGAAACATCAAAGGGCGAAGAGAGATCCAGCTAAGTTCTACTAGTATCACAATGGCATCGGCCACAACACTAATGATTTTCGTCAACTGAAAGATGAGATCGAGACTCTCATTCGGGTTGGATCGTTAGCCTAATACACTCATAATAAGGTATCTTTTAATCAACATGTGGGGCAGAACCCTCAACTAACTCTGGATAACTAGGCCAATCCAACACAATCAGCTCAGGGAAATCATATCATCCCTCCCCCTGTTGAAGGAAAGGACATAGCCACCATTGTAGGCAGACCTCATCTGGCAAGGACGAGCAGTAGGACCCAGAATAGATATATTCAGGAGCTAAAAATGCATGATGGAACTGAGTTTATCTCGGAGCAAAGGCTATCTAAACAACAGTGATTGGATAAACAACGAATCATTTTTACGGAATAAGGCACTAGCCATGTCAAATTCCCTCATAATGATCCATTGGTGATAACTATTTAGCTCGTTAACTGGAGGGTGACACGAATACTGGTCGACAATGGGAGTTTCATGAATGTGCTATTCAAGTCCACCCTTGAAAAGATAGGGCTATCTCTATTATATTTTAATATAATGTTTGATTGATTAAATAAGTGTTACAAAAAGTGATTATTTAATCTAGTGGGGGAATGTTATATTATTTCATATAATATAATATTAGATTAAATAATGTGACAAAATGTGATTTGTCACACCTTGTAACATATTATTGAGAGTCACAAAATTGGACTAATGTGTGTGCCCAAATGTGACATATTTTGGAGTTACAAAATCAGTTACAAATTTGTAACTCCCAAATATTACCCAATAATGTGTATATTATATGTTACACATTTGTGATTGGATTTCATAAAGTCATGATGATATATGACTGTTGGAGACATGTTTTTAACTCTCAATAGGTGTTTGGAGGTTACAAAATCATGTGGGAAAGGATTTGGGACGTTTTGGAAAAATGAATTTTTTGTGCTGAAAATGACCTGTGGCCGCGGCCTGGGGGACAGAAGCCAGTGGCCGCGGCCAGTGAGGCTGACAGCCTATGTGAATTTTTAGTTTTTTCCAAATTGAATGGTTCTAACATCCTAAATAACTCCCAAATCTCCATTTTAATTCCATAAACATCCAATTAAACACTGGTAACAGCCATGGGGGTTGGTGGAATTTGAAATTCAAAGTGGTATCTCAAACTTTATAAATAGGAGCCTAATGCTCACTTGTATGACACACAATTTTTCATCCACAAAGCACTTGGCTGAAAAATACACCAAAAGGCTTGATAATTCCAGAGAGCTATTTCCTAGAGAGATCCCTTAGTGCTTAGAGAATAGGGGGAAATAAGCTTTTGGACAAAGGTCTTGAACCTTGTTCAAGTTGGTGATCCCCACTACTCTACACTTTGGTTGTGTGAGAGTTTGTTTGTGTTTTCATTCTTTTGATCTTGTTGATCTTATTTACTTGTATTATTATAGTATTGAGTTTGTAATCTTCTTCTTCTACATCTTTCTATTTACTTGTATTTTGAGCAATTGAGTTGTAATATTTATTTAATCAATATTATATTGTCCATTGTATTTTTGCATAGAGTTGTATTTGGTTTTTCCATAATTCCATTGAGCAATAATATATATTCTCTAACAATCTCAAGGCGACCTCTATGACCCTCTATGGATTTTTCAGGAGAGGGGATGGTATCCATAGGAACAATCAAGCTTGTAGTAACACTGGGCGAGGAGACACGAGTTGTCGCCAAGGTGCTCGAGTTCGTAGTAATTGACTATCTGGTCACCTACAATGCAATATTGGGAAGACCTGCGCTGATGGCGTTTGAAGCTGTCACTTCAGTTCGTCATTTGGCCATGAAATTCTCCTAGTCCTCAAGGATATGCACCGTGAGGGGAGATCGGCTCGTTGCCAGGGAATGCTATAGCATTTCCACGAGGGTAAAGTCATAACATGGGAAGCAAGCCATGGTAATAACTGAGGAGAATGAGGAACCTCGGGCAATGGTAATTGTTGGAGAGGTGGAAGAACCTCAAGAGGTCGGAAATAAGGTGGCCCGACCTGAAGAAATTGATCCGAGATTAGGAGAAGACAAATCTGAGCTCCATGCTTTAGAGGAGCTAGTGGAAATCATCCTCGACCTAGAAGTACCTTTGAAAGTGGTAAAGGTTGGGAAAAATCTTGGAGCCGAAAGAAAGAAGGAAATGGTTGAATTTTTAAGAAGAAATGTTGACGTCTTTGCCTGGTCACATGAAGACATGGTAGGAACCAGTCCAATAATGATGATGCACACATTAAACCTGGACAAAAATGTGCATGCGAAGGCGCAAAAATGTAGGTTGTTGGGAAAAGAGCGAGAAGAAGCTCTGGAGGAAGATGTAGCTAGCTTATTGAAATGCGGGTTCATTAGGGAGGCTAAATATCCAACCTGGATAGCCAACCCCATTTTGGTCCCGAAGCCCAACGAAAATTGGAGCACCTGTATTGATTTCTCTGACCTCAACAAGGCCTTTTCCCAAAGACTATTTCCCATGATCAAGAATAGATCAGTTGGTTAACACCACAGCCGCCCATGAGCTCATGTCCTTCATGGACTCATATACTGGATATAACTAGATTGCGATAAACCCTGTGGACCAAGAGCACACCAACTTCATGGCCGAACATAACGTATACTGCTATAATGTCACGCCATTCGGGGTAAAGAATGGTGGTGCAACATATCAAAGGCTGGTCAATAAGATATTTTTTAACCAGATCGGGAAAAATATAGAGGTTTATGTTGATGACATGCTTGTCAAGTCAAAGACTATCAATTATCATGTATCCGACCTGGAAGAATTTTTTGGCATTCTGAGAAAATACAACATGAAGCTGAACCCCTAGAAATGTACTTTTGAGGTTTCATCGGGGAAGTTCTTAGGCTTCATAGTCAACGCAAGGGAAATCAAAGTGAATCCTAAGAAGATCAGGTTGCTATTGGAAATTCCTTCACCAAGGTCACAAAAAGATGTACAGAGCATAATTGGAAAGGTCACTGCCTTGAACCGATTTGTATCAAAGTCCACAGACAAATGTCTTCCCTTCTACAACTTGCTTAGGGGAAATAGATGATTTGAATGGACAGAAGAATGCGAACAGGAATTTCAGGATCTGAAGACTCATCTGGCTGAGCCCCCCATGTTATCAAAACTGATTGATGGGGAATGTTTGTACTTATACCTAGCCATAACAAAAAACGTTGCCAGCGCTGTGTTAGTTCGAGAGGAGAACCGAACGCAAAAACCAGTGTTTATGTGAGCAAAAGGCTTCTGGGAGTTGAGTCCAGATATCCTCTTATTGAAAAACTCGTGTTTTGTTTTATTCTGGCCTCGAGAAAACTCAGGTCGTATTTTCAGTGCCACACTATACACGTCTTAACCGATCAACCTTTAAGGCAGATCTTGAAAAAACCTGAGACATCAAGACGTTTGTTAAAGTGGGACATCGAACTCAGTCAGTTCGAGATATTATACAAACTATGAACAATAATCAAAGGCCAAGCATTTGCTGACTTTGTGGTTGAATGTACAGGGTTCCAAGATGAACTAATGAGAGAACATGTACAAGAGTTGTGGAAACTCTTCGTTGACAGATCGTCAAACGAGAACAGGTCTAGAGCTGGAATAATTTTAATTTCACCCAAAGGACATTGCTCCCATACGACTCTCAGATTTGGTTTTGATGCTTCCAACAACGAAGCGGAGTACGAGGCATTACTGGGTAGAGTTCGAGTAGAAAAAAAGTTGAAAGCAAGAGCAATTCAATGCTTTAGTGATTCTCAGCTCGTGGTTAATCAAGTATTATGGAAGTACCAAGCTCGATGAAACAAAATGGTAGCTTATCTAGCTAAGGTTAAAGGTGAACTGTCATAATTTAATTTTTATTCCATCGAACAGGCCCCTCGCGAACATAATACGAATGTAGATGCTTTAGCCCAAATCGCCACAACCAAAGAAGTGGACACATTGAACGTGGTCCCCATAGAATTCTTTGATAAACCAAGCATCAATGAAGAGCCAATTGAGATTAAAATGATTTGCGAAGAACCGACTTGGATGACTCTCATAGCTGAATACCTCACGATTGGAAAACTGCTAGAAGAACGAAAGAATGCACAAAAGTTGTTGTAGCAGGTCCCGCGTTATGTTATGGTCGACGGAATTCTCTATAGGCGAGGTCATTCTTTACCCCTTCTATGGAGTATTCTACCCGAGGAAGCACAACCATCATTTGAGAGATACATGAAGGGTTTTGTGGAGACCACGCTAGGGGGCAAAACTTGGCTCTAAAGTTATTAAGGCAAGGCTATTTCTGGCCTACGCTCAAGAAGGACTCGACCTCGTATGTCCAAAAGTGCAATAAATGCCTGCGTTTTACCACTATTGCTCAAGCAGCACCCATGGAGCTAACCATGATTTCATCGCCTTGGCTTTTGCTGTATGGGGGATCGACTTATTCGGCTCGTTGCCTACTAGAAAATGAGGAGTTCACTATGCGATTGTTGCCATCGACTACTTTACTAAGTATGTGGAGGTCGAGCCTCTGGCGACTATAACCTCAAAAAGAGTGCTAGATTTCATCGTGAAAAGCATCGTATGTCGTTTTCTACTCCCAAAGAAGATTGTGTCTGATAACGAAACTCAATTTGAAAGCAATCTATTCACAACCTTTTACGAGAAATACAACATAATGAAGAGGTTCTCTTCCGTACCATACCCTCAAGCTAATGGGTAAGTCGAGGCAGTAAACAAAACCCTAAAGGCAAGCTTAAAGAACCGACTAGAAGATTCTAAAGGGTTATGGCCTGAACAGCTTCCGCAAGTGCCCTGGGCCTACAAGACCTCACATCGCACATCTATTGAGCATACACCCTTCTCTCTGACCTTTGGAAGCAAGGCTATGCTCCCATTAGAGGTTCTAGTGACGTCACATAGGCAAAAGACCTACAACCAGGATCATAATCATGACCTGCTTAATGCATCCCTGGATCTAATTGAAGAGCAAAGAGAAGAGTCTCAGTTGCAGCTCGCCCATTATCAGCAGAGAGTAGCTTGGTATTTCTACTCAAAATTCAAAGGGTGTAGACTCGAGCTGGGGGATTTGGTGCTCCAAAGGTTATTTCTGGCTATCAAAGATCCTAAAGACTATGTATTGGGGTCAAACTAGGAAGGACCCTATCAGATCGTGGAGATGTTACGAGAAGAAACCTTCAAACTAGCTCAGTTAAGTGAAGAATTGGTTCCGTAAACTTGGAATCCTCTACATCTCAAAAAGTATTATCAGTAATAGGACATCTTTGCTAGATTTAATTTGTTTTGTTCTTTGTAAGGCTTATTTATAAAAGCTAATTCATTTTGTTAGAATTTTAATGACATGGGTTGCTACGTATTTTAAATGTGGTACCAAGCTTTTCACTTTATTCTCATAATTCAGCACGAGTTAATTATGTAAAAGATCTAGAATATTTATAAATTTTGATATCTTGGAGGCATATAACCCTCGACAAGTCTTTGAAAAATTTGGAAAATTTAGGCTAAAATTTTTGCGACTTAGAATTTGGAAAATTGGTTACTCTACGACTTCTTAAAGCTCGAGTTTTTAAATAAATTCTGAATACGAACTAAGTTAAGAAAATTCAAAGCATAAGAAAAATCCTAGAGCATAACTAGGTACAAAAATCCTAGAACAAAACCAGGTCCGAGGCCTAATCCCTAATAGGTATACGTGAATAGGCAATCAAACTTCTGGAAATAACCAAGTCATCGACCAGAAATTAACTGGGCAAGCCATCAGGCAACAATTCCTCGATCAAAAATTATCCCCTATAACTATTTGGACATATAAGGACTTTGAAGGTTCACAAACATAAATACTTGATAGAAAATGGGGGCAAACAAAAGATTAGAGTTATACCAAAATATGGGAATTCTATTGAGGGTAAAAATAACCCTGAATTAAAAGCCCGATGGCAATTGTCTCGGCCTAAAGTGCTCACATACAAAAGGCTTCAGGCCTAAGCAGTTAATAACATACTCATAAGCACTTAATAACATATCATAGAATCATAATAAGCATGCATAGCAATGATAACGCTACTCATGCATGCATTCTATTTAAATAAGTGACTACAGTGTCACACCGGGGCCCGTCGCCCTAGATACGTGACCATAGAGTCACCCCGAGGCCGCTTCCCTAAATAACTGACTAATAAGTCATACCGGGGATCGTTGCCCTAGGATATGGGACTATAGAGTAACCGCGGGACCCAATGCCTTATCCTCTGCATAACAAGCCTTAGAGCTAGCCTAGTGTACTTGGCGCTTTAATTTTCGAACAAACATAGGGTGGATCAAGTGCATATCAAGCTCCTGATTAGACCTAACCATATCAACCAGCGCTCAGTGCGCTATTGTCGCCCTTGACTTATAAGTCAATGCTTTTTAATCAGATAATTCTAACATGCATACATCATTTAACAATTATCCAAATACAGAGTATTCAAGCATGTTTAATCAAGCAATCACATGCACAATCATAATCATGCTCATTAACAGGGGCCCAAGCCCTAATCATATCTATATTTAACAACTGGGTCAAGCCCTAATCACATACATCACGTATTGGATGCAATTTTATTTCCTCTCGTCCAAGAACAAGTTAATTAACAACGACCCTCGAGCACGATCTCGTTCGAGCCCTAGCAGTATCCTAGTCATAACCATCATAAACAATATCCATCAATATCGAGTAAATAAAGACTTTCAGACTAAGTCCTAGTCTTCAGGACCTTGAATTCTACTAATTCGGGTAGTAGAATCCTTCCCAAGCCCTTAGGTTTGAGTTCCCGCTACTCAAAACCTACTTTGGCCAAATTCCTCAATTTGAGCAGCGCCGCCCCTCACTAAGAGTTGCGGCTCTCCACAAGTCAAATAGCCCGTTCCCCAAATCACTAAACATGCACCGCGGCGCAACTTAACTAGCGCAGTGGCACTAAGGCAGTTTGAGACACCTCCCAAGTTCTTTGAGTTCATGAGGGTCGTGGCGCGTCCCTGCGAACTCAGAAAAACTTCAATTTTCCAAAATCGAAAGTCTCCCAAATTCACCCCAAAACACAAATTTAAACCAAACTAACCCTAGAAATGGACTCAATAGCTCAAACAAATAGTAAACACATCAAAACTCAATCATAAACCCATAATTCAACCCTTGAGTTATAAAACTCACGCACACTCTAAAACTTCAAAAACTCATAATTTAAGAGGTGGAAGACATTACCTCAACTGATAAGAATGACCATAGGCTGCTTGTTAACAAATTCCTAGCCCCAACTCCAAGATTCAAAGCCTTAAACTCAAGAATTCTAGTCCAAAATATCAAAATCCCAACCTTTCTTAGAGAAAGTGAGAACTGGGAGAGAGAAAGTGTGTGAGGTGTTTCCATTTGGTTCCTATCCCTGAAGCTTTCTAGTGACTAAGTCACTACTAGGAGAGAAAGGACCAAATTTCCCCTTGCCCATTAATGCCCTCTTCAATGCCCACAAGGGCAAATCCATATTTTTCCATTTTCCCCGCTAATCATAATTAACGCCTCATAATTTCCTGTTAACTCAAATATCCTCGAATAATCACCAATTAATTTCCCATTACCCAATAAATTTTGGTAATGTACTACATTACCACGACACCCCCAGGCTCACCCCAAGCCAGTTATTTGACCCCGTTATGACTAAACCACTAACTTGCTCCCTAGGATCGCCTCGTGCCGAATAACCCAAATATATCTACATAATAATGTGGTATCAATCACATAACACATAAATATATATTCACAGATGCCCTCAATGGCCAAAATTACGAAAATGCCCTTCTAATAAGAAACGTGCCCACATGCATGCTTAATACACTAAACATGCCAATATAGTCATATTATAATATAACTCACATAATTCATATAATCATGCATATAATCACAAACATGCACATAATATTCAATTATTACCCTCCTGGCCCTCTAATCAAGGCACTAAGCCTTATTAGGGAAATTGGGACGTTACAATTACCCCCCCTACAAGAATTTCATCCTAGAAATTTTACCTGAACAGCTCGGGATACTAGTCCCGCATGTTGGACTCTAATTCCTAGGTCGCCTCCTCGACCTTGCTATTCCTCCATAATACCTTAACCAAAGGTATGGTTTTGTTCCTCAGGATCTTGTTCTTCATGTCTAGTATCTGGACTAGCTGTTCTTCATAGGAAAGATCTACCTGCAGCTCCAGATCTTCATCACTCAATACATGAGTCACATCTGATACATACTTCTGAAGCGTCGAGAAATGAAACACATTGTGTACAACTTACAATGCCGGAGGTAAAGCCAATCAATAGGCCACCTGACCAATCCTCTTTAGGATCTCAAACAGTTCTATGAACCTAAGGCTCAACTTGTCCCTTCTTTCCAAATATCTTCACCCATTTCCATGGTGAAACTCTAAGGAAGACATAGTCTCCCACTTGGAACTCCATGTTCCTGTGCTTCAGATCTACATAACTTTTCTGCCTACTTTGATATGCGAGCATCCGAGCTCTGATATTCTCAATAGTCTCATTGGTCCTCTGAACTGCCTTAGGACCCAAGTATTTCCTTTCTCCTATCTCATCCCAGTGAATGGGCAATCTACATTTCCTACCATACATCATTTCATAAGGAGCCACCCCAATGGCCAACTGATAGCTGTTATTGTAGGAAAATTGTATCATAGGCAAATACTTACTCCAAGACCCTTCAAAGTTCAGCACACATGCTCACAGCATGTCCTCTAATATATGTATCGTCCTCTCAGATTGTCCATTTGTCTGAGGATGATAGGTAGTACTAAACTTCAGTTGTGTACCCATAGCCTTCTGCAGACTTCCCCAAAACTTGGAAGTAAATTTTGGGTCCCGATCTGACACAATCGACCTCGGAGCCCCATGAAGGCGCACTATCTCTCTCACATAGAGAATTATGTACCAATCAACTATATAAGTCATCCTCATTGGTAAGAAGTAAGTTGATTTGGTGTATCGATCCACGATAACCCACACCAAATCATGTTGACCCATGGTCCTAGGTAACCCAGCAACAAAATTCATTGTGATATCCTCCCATTTCCATTATGGGATATCCAGAGGCTGTAATAGCCTTGTTGGTCTCTGATGCTCAACCTTGACCTGCTGACATGTCAGGCACTTAGCCACAGTCCTCAGGTCCTGATACAACTTCGTGGTGCATGGATGCAAAGAGTAAGGGGTAGTGTGAGATTCATTTAGAATCTCCCTTCTGATAATAGCATCCATCGGAACACAGATCCGACCCTTGTATCTCAGTAAGCTCTTCTCTAACACTATATAGTCCCTAGCCACTCCAGCTAGGACGTCCCCTCTAATCCTCATCAACTAGGACGTCCCCTCTAATTCTCTCCAAAAGAGTAGACTTTAGTGTGATGTTGGCTAACTGGCCCACCACTAACTCTATTCTAACTCTGGTCATATCCTTTGCCAATTCCTTGGATATCTATCTCGCATTATATAATTGCCCCGACCCCTTTCGGCTTAAAGAACCTGCCACCACATTGGCCTTTCTTGGGTGATACATGATTTCATAGTCATAATCCTTCACCAACTCCAGCCAACCCCTCTGTCTCATGTTCAAATCCTTCTGTGTGAAGAAATATTTCAGGCTCTTGGGGTTAGTGTATATCTCACACTTTTCCCCATAAAGGTAGTTCCTTCATACCTTTAATGCAAAGACCACCGCTGCTAACTCCAGATCATGAGTGGGGTACCTCTGCTCATATTTCTTCAACTGACATGATGCATAAGTAATCACTTTCCCTGTCTACATAAGAATGCAAGCCAAACCCTGTCTCGAGGCATCACAGTACACTACAAACTTCTCCTGATCTATTGGAAGACTCGATACTGGAGTTGTAATCAACCGCCGCTTTAACTCCTGAAAGTTGTTCTCACACCTATCTGACCACGCAAACTTATGGTTCTTGCGTGTCAGTTCCGTCAGTCGCGTAGCAATCCTTGAGAACCCTTCCAAAAAATGCATGTATTAACCTGCCAATCCAAGGAAATTTTTGATCTTTGAGGCGTTCCTTGGCCTTGGCCAATCTCTGACTGCCTCGATCTTAGCTGGGTCCACCTTGATCCCATATCTACTGACAATGTGACCAAGGAAAATCATCTGCGGTAGCCAGAACTCACACTTCTTGAACTTCACATACAGTCTGTGTTCTCTCAATCTCTGTAGCACTAGCCTGAGATGCTGCTCATGTTCTGCCTCTGACTGAGAATAAACCATCATCGATGAAGACTATCACAAACCGATCCAGATAGTCTTTGAACACCCTGTTAATCATATCCATCAAAGTTGTTGGGGATTAGTCAAACCAAATGACATGACTAGAAACTCAGAATGCCTGTATCTGGTGCGAAGAGCAGTCTTCGGTATATCTCCCTCCTTTATCCTCAGATGGTGATAACCAGATCAAAGAACTATCTTTGACAATACTGTCTTACAAGTCATCTATCCTTGGCAGAGGATACTTATTCTTAATGGTTAACTTGTTCAGTTCCCTGTAGTCAATGCACATCCTCAGAGAACCGTCCTTCTTCTTTACAAATAGAACTGGCATACCCCATGGAGAGAAATTGGGTCTAATAAAACCCAAGTCTAACAACTCTTGTAACTATATCTTCAGTTCCTTCAACTTTGTTGGTGCCATTCAGTACAATGCCCTAAACACTAGCTCTGTCTTTGGCAC